>NC_139927.1:13816821-13897082 GCF_963514095.1 Eutrigla gurnardus
ACGTGTGCATGTGTCCCTCCGGTAAAAACAGGGGAACATGGAATCAAATCTGAGCCAACATCCTGAGATTGTTCCTGTTGATAAATTGATATCATTAAATATAAATGCAGCGTGTTTCATTCCCTGACGCCGCGGGCTTGGAGCGCCGAACGGGAATGCTTTGAATCCAAGGCTGGAAATTTCCCCCAAATCATCAAATCTGACAACAAAGGAAAACTCAAATAGACTCCCTTAATGAGTTAAACACACATGCACACTTGCACGCCTACACACACTCTGTGTTCTTGATCTAATGAGTCTTTTAACCGTCTTCCTTATCCATCTGTCTCCTCCCGACACAAGCACACACACACACACACACACGCACACACACGCACACGCACACTTTTGGTATGATCAATCCACATCAAACAGTAACTCATTTAAATATTCATATGAGGTGTTAGAAGACGGTTGGTCGGCCTCCCTCTCCATCTCTCCCTGTGTCTCTTTCTCTCTCCAGGTATATTAATAATTCCCCCTGTCTCTCCACCACACAAAGTTGGAGGTTTTTCCCTTCAGACAAAGTTTCTAGAAGTTTCTATAAATTAATAAGAGTGTGTTCTCTGTGAAGCCGGCAGCTTTGAACCCGGCGTATTGATCTTGCAGGTGAGTCGGCCGTGCCGGATCACGACTTCAAACAGAATCCGATGTTCCTGTGAAGAGGCCGGCCAAGCCCAGAACAATACCCGTATTATCCCTCCACATGACTGGTCCAATCTGAGGGTGGAGGCGAAGGGACGGACAGGAAGTGGCTGCGCGTGGTGGCGGAGGTTAAGATGGCTGGGGTGGGGTTTTGATTGGAATGATTTTGAGGGGAGAAAAATCAGCTGTGGATACTGGATGTGATTGGGATGTTGAATTAATCACAGGGACCTGCCGGGTGGACGGATAAATACTCAGCTGGACTCTTTTATTACAAAGCAGTTCAGAGAGCATGTGGTAGTTATGGAAGTTTGGAGGCAAAAAAGAAATGACCAACTGTGGAATAAAAATGTTGAATTTAAATTATTGGGCTCAGTTTGAGATGTTGTTGTAAGTGCCTCCAGCTTTTGTGCAAGTTACCTGTGAAAGTACATACAGATAGATGAATAGGTAAAGATTTATTTTGAGACTGAAACAAAAATGCAATATTTAAACGACCGCAAAATATATAAATAAAATGTAATAAAAATAGTTTGGTTCAAGTGCATTTGTTAGTAAGCAGGTTCAAATTCAAAAGGACGATTCCAGAGAGGAAAAGATAATAATGTCGAATGAATATACATATGTGTTGATGCCTGATTATAGAAAAGACTGCACAAAAATATAAGAGAGGTAAAAACATTCAATGTAAAAGCTTCTGTGACGGCAAAATAAAAGTAGAAAATGCTCTGCCACCATTGCTGATCAACCTTTGGAGTAATGAGGAAGGTTAAAGTCTGAGGACTTGTGTAAGTAAGCCAGTGCTGCATCGGGAAGACTTTTGTAGGAAATAAGTTGTTCATAAAAAAATGACAAATCCGCATTTTAGAATTTGCAACATTGCAAAATCAAGAGTTGAAAATGAACTCCCTCTCTCCTTTCGTCACTTTATTTGTGTTGTGGGTTTTTTTCCACCCAGGTAGTTAAATGTTGTATGAATTTACATATAATTCAGCGTTTGTGTGAGATATAGATTGTTAGCTTGGCCCATCTAATCCAGCGTCGGCAGTGTTTGTTGTTAATTGTTGGGATCCCGTGTTAGCTTTAGGCTGCTGCAGTTATCTCATAAATATCAAAGACTGAATACCGTCTGTGTTCTAGATGTGACTTCTTGTTTCCCTCCTGTATAGATCTTCTTCTAAATAACTTGTTTTACTTTTGCGATGCGGTAAATCACTATAATATGACTTGTTTCTGACAGCTATAATTTATTTAAAAAAGACGACTGTGTCATGATAAACAGGATATTGAGATAATAATAATAATTATTATTATAATAAGATAAGGTAAAAAAGACAATACAATATAAATGAATAAATAAAATAATTAAAAAATAAGTTAGAAATTAAAAATGAAACAAAAATGCGACGTCACATAAAAGCAAGTCTATAAATGTGTGTTTTAAGAAGTGATTTAAAAGAAGTCCCTGATTCAGATGAAGTTTGTTACTGAAGCATTCAAATAGCTTATTCCTGGTGGATATACTGTAGTCAGAAACGTGAAAAATGAAAAAGTTCATGCTACATTTCAGCTCAGTAGGAGCACAAAGCGAGGGCGTGATTCGTGTCACTGCTCAGAGAGTCAGGCGGAGGCTTTGTAATTGCTGATTAGCGATTAGCAGGTCTTGAGGCCGACGGCGGAGCTGATCAGTATTTCCTCTGTGTCGGGGCTTTAGGGAACAAATCCCAACATTAACCCGGCTCTCATCTGCCTGGCAGAGCGCTCGCAGCAGCCTACCAGCCATGGGCCATACATCCAGCTACAACCGCCAGCTGAAGCACGTGAAGCCTCCTCTGACGTTGTTGTCGCATTTCCAGAATCAAAACCACATTTGATCACGATAGAGCGTCTTAATGTTGCTCTCGACAATCAAATTTGATGGGCTGTGACACGCGATATTTAATAAGAAGTCTCAAGTTTGTCATAATCCGCTTGACAAAAATGACATTTAAGTAGTTTCGCCTTGAGGGAGAAGTACATGAATTCCTATAGTTCTATAAAAAAGCGTAATCCCCATGAAGAGCAATAAGTGGAGCGAAATGTTCCTTTTAAGAGCTGATGTGTCTCTCACAAGACACCGGAGGAATACTGACACCTAATTGTTCTGACTTTGGCTTTAATTCATATAGAGAGCACATCAGTCGCCGCCGCCGGATGTCAACAGGGGTCGGGCCGAGACCCGAGATCGCCTCCAGAGAGCTCCAACGAGGCCAGCGACCTCCACCGCCGCCGCGGTTCTCCACTGATGATGGTCCGCTCATCAGAGATCATCTGCAATGCTAATTTTGCTTCTTGAAGTACAGAAGATGAGCTGAGAGAAAGCCCACCACTGCAGCGCTGCTTTGCAACGTTTTAACAGGTTCTTTGGCGGGTTGGAGAGCAGCGGTCGAGTCCGCGTGGGATGACTGACTTGGCAAGTAATGAAATGACCTTCTGACCTCGCTCTGTGCTCCTTAGACATTTACAAAGGTTCATGAAAATCACTGAAACCACCGATATACTTAGATATCAAGACACTTTCACTAATTGCCACTTCTGAATCTATGTGGGCGTTAAAGTGATATGATTTACATTATTAAAAGAAGGTCTGGAGTGAGATAAATAAACACAATGTTTAATAAAGTCTCTCTCTATATATATCTATATCTATATCTATATCTTACATTTCAGTGTGCAATCCTTGAATATATGACTGTATTTGTGATATAATATTTTAAACGTTGATTGCAATATTATATAAACTGACTTTTATTTCTCTTGTACATTTCGGTATTCACTGAGAATAAATGGCATTTTGTAAAAAGACGATGATGTTGCTTTTTATTCTCTGATCCATAGGTCACATGACGTGAATAAAGCATGACTAATTTGAGAAGCTGTATCCATGCCAGAAGTTTGGCTTCACAAATTCGAGTCATTGCAGAAACTAATTAACTGCCTCAGTAATTATTCCAAACAAATAGACATCCTCTTGGTTTTGTGAATTGTATTTGTTGTTGTTTTTCACTTTAAACCAAGCGAATATTCATTTCTGGACAATACGAAGTTGAACTTGCATGAGAATTCCAATAATTTATGCTCTACTGGGTATCACTAATAAGATGCTGCTTTTGAGGATTGTTAATTTTCTTTTATGCAGAAAAGCATCTCTCAAAATTAAATACTTCGTCAGTGATTTTCAAGACATAAATGTCACCCATGATGTTGGAATGTTATTTCATACAGAAATTGTGAGAAAACAATTCATCTTTGATGGAAACATTTCACATGAGTTCTGATTTTATTTAAATGTAATATTTTCCCAAATGTTTGGGCAAATAAACAATTTTAGTTTGTGCCAAAATCTGTTTCTAAAATGTTCTTTCGAAAAACTTTTTTAATTACAGTTAATTTTTATTGTCAGTGCAATCTTCCCAGAGGTCTTATTGGTGGTGACATGTGTCAATCTTTAGAAGAAGCCCCGCCCTCTGTGGCCGGCCGAGCAGAGCCAGTCGAGCTGCTGTCAGCCGCTCATCACCCAGTCCTTTTCATGTTGCCTTTTTTCTGTTTGTGTGTGTGAACAAGCAAAGAGTGTATTCCAGTACGTACACACACACACACACACACACACACACACACCTACACACACACACACACACACACCGATAAGGCTCCTTCGTCTTTTAGCTGCTGAGATTTTTTTCTTTGGAGTGTTTGTGCATGTGTGAACAAGTGCGTTTGCTCTGCACACACACACACACACACACACACCAATCCGTCCAACCCCTATGTTGTCTGCCAGGAGGGCAACATCAAAGAGAATCTGGCTGTGGGCATGGGGAGCCTGGAGACTAGCGGGGGCCTGTGGAGTGAAGCTTGGGCCTACAGAGGCAGCTGGAAAGTCAAGTGGCCACGGGAAGCCTGGAGAACAAGGTGGGCCTGGAGAACAAGGTGGGCCTGGAGAAGGAGGTGGGCGTGGAGAACGAGGTGAGCCTGGGGAACCTATATCTATACCTTAGAGCGAGGTGCAGTTAAATAAAAAGAGGACGAAGGTGGTCCTGGAGAGCGTGGTGGGCGTCGGGAGCGAGGCGAGGGTCCATGAAAGGATGATGGAGGTGGTCCTGAAGATGGAGGTCAGCTCAGGAGAGCATGATGCAGGTGATAAACAAGCAGCAGCAGGGAGTCTCTCCGTGCAGGAAGGTTTGGTGAAGTTTCTGGGAGTTGTCGACCACAGAAGACAGCGAGGGTATGCAGCTGTGGCTCTCTGTGACACGGAGATGTATGTTGCACTTTCTTGTCCCGCCTTGATGTTTTAACAATAGCCAGCCAGACAAACAGAGAGAGAAAAGCACTCTGGTCCATGTAAACAATATATTTCCTCCATGAGACAATGTCCACTTTTTATTGGCTGCGGGCAGAGGAGGGGGGAGGGCCTGCAGGAGGCGGTGGGAGGTGGGCAGGGGAGCAGGAGGAGGTGGGCAGGAGAACACAGGACTGCCGCTGTTGCCTCTGAGGCAGAGATCGGCTTCTTGCTCTCATCTGCCCGTCAGAGCCCTCCTCTGAGCTGCCAATCACAATGATGGACAGCTGACGGCGGATGGAGGAGAGAGGCTTGAAGGGAACAGTGTTATCTGTGATTTAGCTCCCTTTGTGTTGTAAAGAGGCGATGCTTTCTGTAGCCGTGACTTCCACAATCACACACTTAACACGCGGGTCATGAAAAGCTCTGATTGCATCATTACCGATCATTTTACATTTTCATTACCTGTTGCTAAAGAAAAGGCATGCATGGCACAAAGTTTGAGCCATGTACTTGATTTAATGGCATACGTTATATATTAAGAGGCCTTCATGTCACGGATTTATATCAAATCTAATTTAACCCCTTTTCTTGAAATTCTTAACACATAAAAGTTATTTTACATTATTAGCTCATTTTATTTGATGTTTTTTCTGACAAATAACCCAAAATATTGACACTCCCTCCTAAAGGTCTGTTGTCATTTACATCTTTGCACTTTAAAATTCATATTTTCATGAAATAAAAAAAAAAAATCAGAAAAAAAGAACCAGATAGAAACGTTATCATGAAACAATCCTAATTTTTGTAGTGTCATAAAGTTACTTGTGCAATCCAGTTGCCTGAAAAATATTGTACCGCTGTTGTGCATGTGTGCAACAACATTTTAAAAATACATTTAATTTCAGCTATCTTCGTACAATATCACATGGTCAGCGTTGTGACATGATTGGTTAGGCATCAAAACTAAAATAATTAGAAAAAAGGTCAGGTTTTCTGGAATCACAGGTTTGGACCCAAACGCAGACAGACAGACGAGGAGGCAGCAGGATAGTTTTCAATAATTGATTGTAAAAAAGGGCTTATAGAGTCCAAATGCAGACACATATTCGACACAACTTAGAGTTGAAGATCAGAACACAAGGCAGTCATGGTGACATGTTGCAGGGTAAGGACGGGTGTAATTGATAAAATTGTGGCCCCGTTCTATTTAGCGTCCCAGACTTTGCATTGAGCCAGCATGTGCCTAAATGGAGCAGGGCCATAAGTTATGTTATTAGCCATCAGTCCTCTTACAAACTGGCTAGCTTTTACTTTATTTAATCTAAACAAATAAAAAAAAACGCCTTTCCGTCTGTCGGTCTATTACCGTAGTAAATGTTACTGTTAAAACAAATGCCTGTTTGTACACTTTCTAAAATCATAAATCTGAGCAATGTTCAGACTTTTTCCCGTCTACTAGTGCTGCAGTCCTGATGTTTGGTTAGGGTCAGTCATGCAAACATGACCGAGAACTTACATTTCACCGTCACAAATGTAGCTTTCAGGTTTCTTGTTTCCATTTAATAAATGAGGTCACAAAAGAAAACAGTTACTTTAGCTGTATTCAAGATGATGATAATGCACAGTTAGTGTGTGAGCAGAGAGAGATTGTGAGATTGTAAAGCCCTTTGGGCAAAATTTGTAATTTATATAAAGCTTTTCTTATATGTTTACACAAACACACAAATGATGAAACAGAATAAGCACAATAGGTGTGAAATTATTCCCACTTTTAAAATTCCTTTGTTTACCATCTGGCTAGCAATGGATAGACTAATGATACTGCAATTAGTGAAAAATGAATGTGTGTATGAACGTGTGTGTGTGTGTGTGTGTTTGTGTGAGTGTGTGTGTGTGTGTGTGTGTGTGTGTGTGCAGGATCAGTATTCTAATGAGGACAGACAAAAGAAGTCTGTAGCTCACAGCCAATTGGACAGACAGGAGCAGAGCATCAGAGGAAGAAAGCCGGGGAGGAGAGGGAGCTAGTTGGGGGGTGAGGGAGGGTTCAGGCTGGTGGCAGTCAGTGCCTCGGGCAGGGTTTTGGGGTCAGGCCCCCCTAGACGGCCACACCGGCCCCCCGGGCCCCAGGAGGGGGGACACCGGGACCACGCTGGCCAAGGGAGGGGCACTCAATTAGGGCAGCGTTCAAAATTTTAGCCTGGTGCTTCAGAAGAGAAGGCCACCTGATACCTATACACCTCAGACATCCTCCTCCTATACTGCTGATTGACACACCAGAGGGTTCCATGGCTTTTGAAGAAAATTATGCTTATATTTAATGTTATGTAATGTCATATTATTTTTGTCCGTGTCAAATTCCCTCAAAATATACATTCTTTCCCCAAGTACTTCAGGATGGGAAAATGGTATACTAAATATCTCCGTTATTATTATATGATTTTTATTATTTTGCCTTTTATTTCAAATACCTAAAATCAGGGTTTAAGTCAGAAACAGTCAGATTGTTGACCACTAGGGGTGTGAATCTTTGGCTTCACAGCGATTCGATTCGATTAACGATACAGTAGATGGCGATTCGATTCAAGGACGATTTTGTTTTTGTAACGATTCGATTCGATTCTGTAAACCACGATTCGATTCAGTAACTTGTAACCAAAATTCTATATCCATGAAATAAACATGCAATAATGCGAGTGAGACTATCTGTATTCTTCTGAAAGGTGAAAAATAACATATTTATTCTAGAAAAAAGTAGTCCTGCATAATATTTTATGCTGAATACAAAAATGTAATTAAACATTGCTCAGTTATTTTGAACATTTTTTTTCAATAGACTACATGCTGGCAGGGGAGAGTGTGTCTTAAACGTATTAAAACATTAATCATAAGTAAGAATCACGATTCATCCGCTTAAATGCATTTATATCGATTATTGGTGAAGCCAAAATGATTCATTCTATTTATTTATTTTAGCAGATCGATTTAGTAGAATCTATAGGACTGACAATCGATTCATCGATTAATCGAATGAATCGTTACACCTCTATTGACCACTGAGTGTGATATTATGCTAATCTGTGCATTTTATTTTTCCTGTTTTGTTGGGAAACACTTCTACTGTTTCAGTTGCTGCCCCTGTGGGTTTCCCGCCTCCTTGATCAACCACACCTGCACTCAACACCTGCTCCTGATTTTGCCTTCCACCCATCTAATTTATACCTGTCCGATTGTCATTGTTTTACCTCGTGTGCTCTTTGCTTTCGAGTAAATCTAGCTTTATTTTACTACACTTTTCTGGGAGACTTTTGCCTTCCTCTTTGGTTTTGCCTTCTCCCTGCCTGGTATAATTGGCCCTTCTAACTGATAAGAATCAGCTGCTAAGATAATCAAATGCATCTTAGGCTACTTTCACACCTGTAGTTCAGGGGAATACGTGATAGGCTACATTATTGCATTTTAGTTCAGGTGTTCTTTGATTAACAATTCAATAAGGGACTCTTTATTTGACTGAAAATAACATGTAATGACGGGTAATGTAGAGACAGGGCTGCAAAAATCCTCAAAACACTTACAGTAGGGGATGTATCACTATGGGATCACTGTCACACACTTTTTAATTGATCTTTTAACCAATTAATCAGGTAATATACCTGCTTAAATGGATTTAAATAAATATGAAAGCTTCCTGAACAAATGTCATGATCACCAGATGGATTTATTACGAAATCATGCTAAAATCACATTTCTGCTATCATAAAATCCTGTGTTTGTTTTGTTTGGATTCAGATGTTCTGGGTCTCCGTCTCAGGAAATGAGCCCTGGTCACACAGTATGTGTTTCTAGAAGCTTGGCGAAGAGGAATTACTGTAGCTAGTTAGCCAACGGCTAATGTGCTAGCTAGCCGAGAGCGTGCTAACGCTGGTCAGTCACAGTGGTTCTCAAAGCAAAGCACTGTTGTTTTGATAGTTCGACGGCATGAAGATGTGTTAATTTCACGAGCATGTCGGTGAACTACAGCGGCTTCAGGTCACAGAAAAATGCAAAAGAAGACAGAGTGTTTTGTCCATTCTGGGCCACTGTAGAAACATGGTGGCTAATAACACACAATAAATGTCAGTTTCAGGTATTTTACACCAACGAAAACATAGTCACGAGTATTATATTCCATTTCTGCCAATAGATCCCACTAAATGTTACATCCGAACTTGAACTACAGCCGTTTATTGTCATGTTTTTGCCACAAATCTTAGCTGCTTCATGAATCATGGAATCAAACAAAGAAGAAAACATGGTGCATGCTTTTTGATCGCATCCGCACCAGATACCCTTCCCTTTTTTGTAAATATCCCACTAACTAGCTATCTGTTGTATTTGCTTTGGCCAATTTGTTAGTCTCTGAGGTGCTGCTGTGTGTGTCTGAATGTTTTGCTGGCCAGTTTCACACACTTGCATAATTAGCAGTAGCATTAGCATGCCTAACGTCTCGGCTGCTGCCCCACAATACTCTCAGGAAAAACCCTGATGAAAATCCTCTCAGTAGCTGTCGATCTCTCTCTCTCTTCTCTCGATGCTCGTTTGTGGAACGTTTTGCACATCACTGGAAAATGCAGCTAATTGCCAGATAGTAAACATTTCAACTCTTCTTGCTTTCCTCGGTTAACTTTGTCATCTTTCTGTTTATTCCAACAGATACGTGGAAACTTTTTAGGGGGCTGCCACACAGCTCGTAGTTTCACCGTTGCCCGAGATTTAGTGTAATTAATTGGTTCTTCTGGGGGTCAAGTGGTTTCATCTCATTTCAGTCGCCTTGTACATCAAGCAGCCATGTCTGCACCTGTTTCCTGCCTTTAACAGCTGCCAACTGGGCCTCCAAACCCACTATTGATCCCATCAGATCATGCACACACACACACACACACACACACACACACACACACACACACACACACACACACACACACACACACACACACACACACACACACACAAATGCTTTATCTGTATCTGCTAATTAAATCTGCCAGAGCTAGCCTCGAACATTACAGAAGTTCAGCAGAGTGTATTCTTCATGCGTTGTTGGATGAGTCGTTAGAGCACATTTTACATCACGAGTCAGATTGAAAGCAATAAGAATATGGTTGGAAAATGAAGGCAGATTAACATGTAGATTAACATATGAGTGTCTACTCAAAACATAGACATCTGTGGCTTGTTGCAGGATTAGTTGGTGTGAGTTCAGGTTTGTGGCCAGTTACCTACAAGGCAGCTGCTATCTGGAGGTACCACGTATTTATTCTGTACCATAAATTCACAAATAGTAGCTGGAGGCTTTATTTATCTCAACTGTAGAGAGGAGCAGGCCTTTTTTTTTAAAGATTGGAGAAAGATTTTTCACCTCATTTCTCCTTTATTATGTTTTATGTGATGTTTCTGAATCAGAAAACAGCAGGATGGAAATTAATTATGTATTTCTGATGAAGACATTATTGAATTATTGTACTGAAGGGAATAATGCAGTTCAATGTAGAATATGCAGATTTTCACAATATACAGTACAGTTTTTTAACCCGTAGTTCCACACTCTTTCATCCCAGACAACGAGCTACTATTTGAGATCAGGTTCATATTCAAGTCCAGCTTTTATCTTGGGATTATTTAGAGAATTTAAATATATTCAAGGACACTTTAAGATAAAAAAAAAAGAACAAGTGCCCACCCAATGTCACACGTCGTATCCATATGACTGCAATGCTCTGAACAAAAGGGGGGAGGCAGAAGAGGGAGGGGTTGAGGGAGGGAGGGGTCGGCACTGAGCTCAGGTCTCCTCGTGCTGAAAAGAGGCTTTTGTCCAGCACTTGACAAAAGGTCTCTCGCTGGAGGTTAAAGGTTGAGAGGCCACTTCCGACCTCCACATTCCACAGTTTGTAGACATTCCTCCAGGAAGCCTGAACCAGGACTCATCCTTTAAGTGTTTACGGGGTTTCAACACTTCATTAGATTCCATATTAAGGTGACATTAACCTGCCCTTTTAATAACATCTGTGTTATGTCATTGAGAGCATGTCAGTACATTGTACAGAATGTTATTAATGCTGCTTATGGACATTTGTTCTATATTGTACACGTAATGAGCAGATGAATCCTGGGGATTCATAGGATTCCTCGACTTCAACTGCAAAACACGTTGGATAAAAACGTCTGTGCTTTTCTGAACGTTCTTTTGGGAGGTTTTCCTCAAAATTTGAAAAACAAAAAATGTTTATGGAAGTCTCCCAAGACATTTAGGTGAAGACATCCAAGATACCCATCCAGCATTAATTTGTAGATACATTAAAATCAGTGACTACAGCGTGTGAGCCAGTTTATAAAAAGTTCAATTTTAGCTCTTAGTGTAGAAATTAGTGTCTGATTTCCTACAGATGCAGCAAATTACATAATCTGAGAGCGGGACTGCCTTCTAGGTACATTCTCCAAGCAAAGGAGCACTAAAACCAGGCAGTTAATCTATTATTGGGTGAGATTTGTCTAATATTTTCTAAGAAATCAGATAACGAGGAGCTGCTGGCAGCTACAGGGCATGGCTTAGGTGTGTGTGACTAGACACGGAGAGGGAGCACATAAACTGTATTGTTGCTCTTTTCTCCATTACCAGTGATTAGACGGAGATGCCACGTCAGTAAAACGGTTGGAACATAGACTGTGTTCATCTCGGTCGCTACAGAAATGAATGGCTGAGCTCTTGAGGAATCAAGAAGCATCGAATGACCTGGTTTCGTTTTGTTCCGTGGAATGTCACGTTTCTGTATGCGAGCAAAACCAGGTTGAGAGTCAAAACCGAGACGCTTACAGGCCTTCACACGCTGGGCGAAGCCAAGATGTGGAAGAAGAGTCCAAGATGTCGGAAGGAGAAACTTGAGGTTACGCCGGTTTAAAGCGACAACGGAGGGGATGAAAGAGACGTTTCAGTCTGTGGGCTTCTGCACTTTTGGGGGGGAACACTGCTGTACCCAAATGCCCCTGCGATGAGCATGTGAGTTCGGGTGCAATGCATGCTGGGACGCCATGAACACTCTCCGAGGAGAAACTCTTAAATTAGAGATTGTCAAGACACACACGCGCACACACAAACATGCAGGCATGGAAAACAGCGCGACGCGTTTTAAAGCTCATCTGCAAACTGATTCTGTCAGGGAGACTTAGTGACGTGCGGTTGCCTCCTACAGCTTTCCTCCATAACGGGGCCGGTCGGCGTCGGCGTTGTGCTGTCCACCAGGGAGAAGGAGAGGCGGCGGGGCTCTAAATAGAGCCTCCCTCGGTTAAATATTAACACTCGCCTTCCTCTGACAGAGAGCAGCCCGCCATGTCGCCTTCCATCTCCACCGCGGGGAGATGCAACACAGCACAGCACTCAACCGCACACGCACAGAAACACAGGGACACAACACCAGCCGGACACAACACAGACACAGAAGTCAAGTTGGTGGCATTTTTCTCCAACATCACCGAGACTTCTTCTTTTTTTTTTTTTTTATGTTTTCTTTTCAATCCACAGCTTCTAGCATTTGCAGCCTGTTGCGGTGTTTATTATACTTTAATACGTTTGCTGTATTTTCACGATGAAACTCTCATTAAAGCGGTGTGAGGTTTGTTTTCAGGAAACTGCGATATCAGTCACACACACACACACACACACACACACACACACACACACACACACACACACACACACACACACACACACACACACACACACACACACACACACAGCTAGCTGGCCTTGGATGATCATCCTCGTTAGCCGAGAGGTGATGGAGGGAGAAAGAAAGAAAGACAAAGAAGAGCAGTGTGTGCAATACGCCCCTCCACACCAGAGACCTATTGAATACTCTGTCCTTTAGTCTGAATGAAGAAGATCCATATGTGTGGGGGGAAATGCTGTGATGGGATATGACCGCTTCAGGAAATGATATGTTTATATCGGATGATTCTGTGGCGCACCATTTACATTCAGAGCGGAGGTGGGAAACGGCCCTGACCTCCCTCCACGGGGCCCCTGAGCAAAAACTCTGCTAAGGGCCCCTCCTACCTGTCAATCATTTGCCATTGCCACACACTCACACCTGACTTCCCTGTGTATCACACTGGGACATCTGTTATAAAACATTATACCACGGCTTGGCTATTTACTTGATGGTTGTCATTTACTGAGAGATGTGCATCCGTATTGCCCAGTAAATATTCAATATTCAACCCATAAGAACCCATTCAAAATACACTGTTATTAATAATTTAATTCATATGATTTATTATGCTTTTATTTGCTGAAATGTGCTTTGAATTGAACAGAACATAATATTGAATCAAAATTAATTTAATTGCCCTTGAATCGCCAAAGATGCTGACAAATGTGTAAAACCAGCTCTTTATGAAATTTAGGATGAAGTCTGTATTTATTCACTGCTTGAATCTGCATCCATTCGTAAATCAAGACCTAAATATCTTATTAAAACGAGTCAATATTGCTGCCTGAATTGACTTTCGAATCATTTCTTGCATTCCCTCTCTGCTTCACATCAATGTCAAAGGGTTTATTGGCTCCTGGAGGTTTTTTTAGTTTTTTTTAAATAGATTTTAAAGTTGTTTTTATCGAGCTGATCACTTTCAATTCAAAAGCATCAATATTGATAAAACGACTAGAATGATTAACATCAAATAAGAACATTATGAAACCACAAAGACTGACTAATTTGAAACCTTCCTCTGAACTCTGCTAAAGAAGATCATGGGATACGATCAAAAGCTCCAGAAGAGCTGCTTAACGGACCTTGTGGTGAAATTCAAGAGCTCTGAAAATCAACTTTAAGCCAACGCTGACTCAACGTAACCTCAGAAACAGCTTACGTTTTGACGGCGATATTTCTGAAATGGTACTCGAGGACTAAAAAAATGCAAAAGGTCGCACAGTGGGGCTGAAAACAACCTGTTACACGAAACAAGCGTGGCACATTTACACAACCTGTTAATGAAAGCAGACGGAGCAGCCTGGAGAATCTCCCGACGAGGCAGAGAGGGGGAATCATAAAACGGCCGACTTCAAAAAGCATTGTTGGAAGTGCAGTAAGGTATGGATTTGGCAGAGGTATTTTTCGCCTGCATGTTTAATTCATAAGTGTTTTCCTTCTTTCTGATCAGAAACATGAAAGAGAAGAGTTTTGCCCAGAGAAAAACAAAATGGCTGAACTCATCAATACCCTGACAACACTCGCCTGCCTATTCAGCGGGTCTACGCCCACGCAGCGGGGGAAAGGAGACGGAGACGCCACACTTCATAAAGACATCCTGTTTTAATTTATTTGCATTTGTTCTTTTATGTGGGATTTATGATTATGTCTTTTTTTTATGTTCCGCCGCAAGGAGAAAATGAAACGTGTTTTTTTTTTCTCCCCACTGATTCTCTGCATGCGAACGTCTGACAAAAGTACATGAAGAGCAGAGCCGATGCAAAGCAGACACGTACGGTGATTACGGTATAAAAGTATGCGCCTGTTTGTAATTTCTTTGACAAAGTTTCCTCTTGATCGGGATTTCGAGAAATCGTTCAACGATGAGCTCCAGCTTTACACCATCGGTGAGTTTTAGGTGCTTTAAGAAAAGTCCAGAAACTCTTATTCAGCGTATGATGCTCAATATAATCCTGCATTCATGAATATTATTAAAGTGTTGATTCCATTTGTGTCAATGAGGCTAAATCTCCCGAACTCTGCTTTCTTTCTCTGGCATTTCCTTACATTTGTTTTTACGATCACGGTAATATTGTGAAGCGTTTGCCTGCTTTTAATTAAAACTAAATTCCTTTTATATTGGGAACACCTGAGCCCAGTGTTCCCAGTATAAAAGGCCACAGTACACTTGACTTAAATGGGGCAACGTGAACATGTTATGGTAAAGGTACAGTCAAATTGAATTCTTAATGTGGTTATAGGTGATATTTTATTTGCAATAATGTATCAAATGACAATTTAAAAGACGATGCAGTCAACTGCAAGTTTATTAAAGTGTTGAATATGTCAGTAATTCAACTCTCAAATCATTTCAAGTCGTGTCCCGAGTCTGTCAGAGTAGCTCTCAAGACATAAGTGACAAAAAAAATTGTCAGGGGAATTTCAAGTCTCAAATCATTTGATTTGAGACTTGTCTGTCCAGATTAAATCCAGATTAAGTCTAAAGTAATCCCAGACAAATCACAATAGGCTATCGTCAGTTTGTAAAGTCTTAAATTAAATCTTAAGAAATTTGAGAAAACAACAAGCAAAGTCTTGAGTCATTTGTCTGAGTCCGAGTCACCTCATGGGTTATTTGAGACAAGTCTGAGTCCCTAGAATAGATCCACTACACTGGATCATACACTTCTCATAATGCAACTCGACGGCATCTTTCACGGGTCGTTCCACACCACATGTTTATAATGCAGCCTTCCTTTTTTTTCATTTGGAAGATACCAACACCAGAAACTCAGGCTGCATATTCTTCCTCCTCCAAATTGACTCGTGTTTCCCCTTCATCTCCGACTCCAACCGCGTCTCATGTGTAAAGTTTACAGCTCCGCCAAAACGTAAAGTAAATTTAGATCAGCAGTACCAGGACGGAGCAATAAACAGTGTTAAATATCTGTTAGAGATCAGATCCTCATCCACGCTGAGGTAACTTCTTGAGCAATGTTGCCGAACCACCCTCCTCTCATCCGAGGGCACGAAGGAAGGAGAAGAAATGAATGAGCCGTAACTCTCCATCCTATCTGATTGCTCCGATGTATCGCTTCCATGACGGGCTATTAGCCCGGCTGAGCCAAAGTGCAAACTTCTCGCTCGATTCATCTCATCCCCAGCCTGTATCTCTTGGCCTCCGTGTGTGTGTGTGTGTGTGTGTGTGTGTGTGTGTGTGTGTGGCAGTTATAGTGAAGTCATTAAAAGTTAATCAGAGATGCACCATTGCAGCAGAGTGGGGAAGAATTGCCTCTGTCAGTGGCTCCGGGCAGAGGAAATCATACCAGAGAGAGAGAGAGGGAGGGAGAGAGAGAGAGAGAGAGAGAGAGAGAGAGAGAGAGAGAAAGAAAGGCAGTGATAGAGACAGAGAAACACAAGGAAGCAGACAGGCAGAGAGAGAGATTCTCATACTAATGAACCATCACTTCCTTGTCTCAACCGATGCCCTCCGAATCCCAACATCTGTCCCACCAAACCAAGCCTCATTATGGCACCCCTCATATAACCCCACCCCACCAACACTGCACACACACACACACACACACACACACATTGGCGGTCACATCCTGTCGAAACGCAGGGTGATGGTGGGAAAGTCTGCCCCACTGTAGTTGTCACATCAGATCTACAGCACGACGGCCGAGGGCATATGCATGTGGTGTGTGTGTGTGTGTGTGTGTGTGTGTGTGTGTGTGTGGGTGGTGGTGGTGGTGGTAGTGGGGGGGGATCTAGGTCTGGGGCTGTGCCTGAGGGCCTCGCCTCCGCTACAAAAGACTCCACTCAACTCCGGTTAGTCCCCCTCACTAGCATATCAGCACTGACGGACTGCACACACGTACAAATACACACACACTCAGACACGCACACACACACAATGCACTTTAGCTATAGTTGCTCTGATTAACACCCCCCCCCCCCCCCCCCCCCCCCCTCCACACACCCACACCTCCACCCCCCGGCCAATAAACAGAGTGGGCAGGAAGCCGCGGCGACGCGACCGTGTACGACCAACGCGAGATTAAGCGAGGTTTAATCGTTACATTAGGTGAACTTTGGATGAGTCCCTGCGAACACACGGGAAACTGGTGATTGATGAAGGTGTGGAAACGTGTTTAGTGCGTGCGTGTGTGTGTGTGTGTGTGTGTGTGTGTGTGTGTGTGTGTGTGTGTGTGTGTGTGTGTGTGTGTGGGGGGGTGTGTGTGCTGCGTGCTATCACTCTCTTGCTAGGGGTGACAGGTTGGTTGGGGACTAATGCAGTGCGACGGAACTGAATGTGGCCTCGAGCAAAGCAGCTGCCTGCAGCCAGTCCTCATCTGAGCTGTCAGATACACACACACACGCACGCACGCACGCACACACACACACACACACACACACACACACTAGAACCCATTCCAATGGAGAGAGAGTTTAGGATCCGCACACACACACTTATAACCACACTCATGAGCATTATAACCCCGTCGCCCCTACTTTTCTGCTTGTGTGGCTTCCAGACAGTAATGGCTGTGCCTGGGTGAGGTGGTGGACATGACATGCTGGGTTTGGTGGGTTTGACTCAACACTCATCGGTTTGTTTCCTGGGGAACCACAGAACAAGATTTTGTTGTTTGGGTTGTTGTTGTTTTTTTCATGATAAGCGATAAATGAAAAGTGCTCATCTATGGACATAAACACAGCTCTGCTGGATGCTACGTGTGGATGCTGGATGTGATTAATGAGGAATTAGATAAAGGGCCAGTGTGGAGGATTTGATGGCTGTTGTGGTTGCAGGTTGCCACAAACTGAATACCCGAGTGCCGTCAGAGGCCACCTTTACCGTAATGACACTACTTTAGGAGCAACGGAAGTCAGACAGCAGTTGGCGGTACCACGGTTTAGCTCTGCACAGCTCACGTTACCGTGGTTTCACAGGCATGTTGGAGGATTACGGTGGCCTTCAGGTAACATACGTCAGTCTTTTGTCTGTCTTGGGCTACCGTAGAAACACGGCGGTTTCAATTCTTACTTTCAAGTGATTATTCACTTATTAAAACAGGAAGATTACACTCAATTTAAAAAAAAAATTCAAATTAATTTATTTCAATTGGAAGATTCTTTCATTTCTGCACCACATTTTTTTTCTCAGTCTGCAATAAAACGAATTTCAGGTCTGGGCAACAAAAACAAGTTTTATACCTGTTGTGATTAATCAATTAATATAGTCATTTGAATCAAGGGGGAGGAAAATGTGCGGAAAAAGCCAAAATTATTCTATGAAAAAACAAAAAAAAAACATAAATCTAAGTATGAATCAACACCACACAACGCTGTATAATTACGCAGTACAAAATGATACAATAAATGATACAAAATGGTGCAGTGCAATACCAATGTGCCACAAATACTATTACGCTGTATGGTTTAACTGAACGTGATAGTGTAATACAAATAGATGACACAATACCATCAAATATTTATCGAGCCTTTTTCATCCAGAAGAGACATAATTCTACTCTTCCTCTGCAGGAAGACTCATTTACAAGCTTTTACGTTAAGAATTCATCTCATCTTGCTTTGAAATAAAATCACGAAAATGGTCATTAAACCTTTTTTTAAAGAACCGCATACATTCAGTTTTACTTAAAGCAAGCAATGACCACTTAGAGTTCCTTGTAATCACATAACAAAAGGTTATAATGTATTAAAATTATGGAAAATGATAACGCACTATGATACTTGCACAACAAAAAGATGTGAAGTGAGCAGTATTTTCTGAATGATTCCGATCTTTGACCCTTTAAGTCATTATATAATGCTTTGCAATGTGTATGATTAAAATAATAAAGCATGTTTATGATTGCTTATAACCCTAGTTGTTATGCTGATAGTGCATTTTAAGTATGTTTTTAATGCATTATGGCCATCGGCATCATAGATGATGTATCAACAGACTGCGGGTGAAAATAGAGCCCACAGTAATCATACAGAATCTGTCCTGAGGAAAAGAAGTGTAATGGAAGAACACACTTTTGGTCACAGTTGCCCTGCAACGTTGCCTCAAAATGTTGCCCGTGGCCACCAGCACCTACTCCTCTCTTAGCTTAGATTCTCTGCTTCTGGTCGACCTATATTTAGCCCCTGTGGGACTCCAGTGATTAGACTAATCTCTCCAGAAATCCACCATTCTTCTCTGCGGGCTGCCTAAAGTTGGCAGCCGTCTATACGCTGTATAACAAAGCAGGGTTCCCTCAGATGTGAGCTAGGAAGTAGGTGGCTTTGTTTTGGGTGGGATTTCTTTTTTTTTTACATCCAAGATTAAGACTTTCAGGAGGCTATGATTTCAGTTAACCAGGCTTGGATGAAAATACTTGATTTGAGCGGTTTGATTTGACCTTCTTTTCGCCAAAATCGCTCTCAGCTGAACAGTCTGTGTTTTCAAAGCTTCTTTGGATGAAAATGAGGAGAAAATATTTACCGACGATGGCATCACTTGACCCCCATTTTACCCCGACTGCCCTCACACAGACGACACACACACCTCTGTCGAAGAAACGCTGATGTTTTTACACTTTCTTGTATTGTCTGTAATCTGGGGGGGCAAACCTTCCACTTTATTGGGGCTGACGTTCAACTACCCCCATGTTTACATCAGAGCCGGGGTGGTTGCCATGGAGACGGAGTGCCCCTCTTAACTGGTGCACTCAGGAATAATGCATTGTTGAACAGTGCCTGAGGCTACGCACACACACACACACACACACACACACACACACCACTACACACACACTAATCCTTAACATCTGCTATAGCGTATGTGTATATGTGTGTGTGTGTGTGTGTGTGTGTGTGTGTGTGTGTGTGTGTGTGTGTGTGTGTGTTTGAGTGTGCATGTGAATAAAATGCACATCACTGCTTCGCCCCGGCCAATTCATTGATAATCAGAGTTAAGGTGGACTCCATTAGGTTCATTGGTATTTGCCTACAGCAGTATGTACATATACTGTATATGTGTGTGCGTGTGTGTGTGTGTGTGTGTGTGTGTGTGTGTGTGTGTGTGTGTGTGTGTGTGTTTGTGTGTGTGTGCGTGTTGGTCAAAGTCATGGAGGGGGTGAATGAGGACTGACATATGAGCCTTTTCCACACTACTGGTGCTCCCTCTAGTGGCTGGTGAACCTCACTGCTCAAACAAACACACAAATGCGCGCGCACACACATACACACACACACACACACACAGGGAGGAAAAAGACCTGAAAGATGGAAAGAAGAAGGACAGCTAATTGGTGGCCATTTTTAAAGTATTATTTTATATTCAGGGCAGTGATTGCACATTTAGAAGCTGCAGATTCACCAGGGGACCAGAAAGCAGAGCTTCCTGGTGGAGATCTCTGCTGCTGACTGGCAGTTTGGAGAAGATCTCAATATGGCCTTATTCAGGAGTCCGGGCAGATCCTGTTGGGAATCAGGTTCTCATCCTGAGGCGCTGTACCTGCAATAATTACACTGCTCTGGAAATAAGTTCATAAGGGACTCGCAGCTCTGCTACAAGAAGCACCCACAGTATGGGCAGGCTCCGAGGACAGAACCAACACCATTAGTAAGTTTCAACTTCGCTTCTGAGGAGACAAAGTTTATCTCCGCCGACTGCAGACTCACGACGCCGCAGTGTGCAACGAGACAAATCTGAGCAATAAACAGGCCGATGAAGCAGAGTGAGATGTTTTAAAAGTATAATCCTCTTGAGTTGTTAATGTCTGAGGTGTGTGTGTGTGTGTGTGTGTGTGTGTGTGTGTGTGTGTGTGTGTGTGTGTGTGTGTGTGTGTGTGTGTGGTAAAGGAAATTAGAAACCTCCGCTGATGGAATCAGACAAACAGATTCCTGCACAACAAAAAGCTGTTTAACAAGGGTAATTGCGGCTCGGTATTTGCAAGAAGCCGATCTCTTATGCATGCACGCTACATTGAGGTGATACACTCCTTCCTTCCAGCCTCCCAGAATCAACAAAACTATTTTCTTTTGTGTGCTGTTATTGCTTTGCCAGCATTAGTTTGCTCCTTTCATGGCAATGAACCTTGTTTAAATTTGAATGTGAATTTGAATTTTTAGAGGATAAATGAGGGAGGGGATGAGGGGTGAGAGGGAAAAGAAAGTGGGGAGAGAGAGAGGTTGTCAGTTGCCTGTCTGTGTTTAATGGAGGTCCCTGGTGTCGCCCTCGGGCTCCTTCACTTCACAATTAATGGAGGATCTCTCTTGGGAAAGCCATGCTTCTCAATAACACCTACACACACACATGTACACACACGCACACACACACCTACAGAAGCAATAAACCTTCTGGTTTAGCTGAACTCTACAGCGGAGCGATGCCTCGACGTGGGCTCCATCTCAGGTTTGTGCCGTGGGTCCTGAGCAACGCCATGCTGCCGGTTTGACTATTCAAACCCTGAACCGGGTCTGTTTGTGCCGGCATCACCAGCCGCCGCACCGAGCTCCACACAGGGGAGGATGGAGGAGGAGGAGGAGGAGGAGGTGGTGGTACTGAGATGAGAGAGTAAAGGAGGACTGGAAGGAAGGAAGCGAAATGCTTTTTCCTCAGAACTCAGGGTTGATTATATCTCCGCTCTGATCTGTCCGCTTTGGTTTTTCCTCCCAGATCTGCAGCTCCCGGTGTGGCTTCGTGTGTGCGTTTGCATGATCATATGTTTGAACACCAAGAAAACACTTTCATAGGATGGAGCAACAACAAGGCAGACGCTGTTGCAGGGCGAGCAGGCTACATTTACCCCGTAAATATATTCTTGAACTCCAACCTCCAACAATTAAGGACGGTTGGTTTAACTAGAGGCTGAAACCGACTTTGTGTAAACAAGAAAATATATTACGCCCACAGATGTCATTCTTGTCACCTCAGTTCGTTAGAGTGAGTTTGATTCCTTGACTCTGCAAACAACCCCTTAGGACTGAAGAGCTCTGTTAGTTTTATGCTTTAGAAAAAAAAAAAATGGTTGAAATTCGAGATGAAGTTCATCACCGAAATTGACTCCATTGTGCCTTGGGTGAAATCCTATCTGTCATCCAAATTGTATTGAAATGTGTTTTTCACGTTTCCTGCTTACAGATATTCAAACTAACAATATATCAGCAGATTTTCCTTTTTTAAATGATTGAAATATCCTGTTTTTATTCTTATCACAAATTTCTTTGGCGTTTCTGAGCTGCGATGTCAGTCGACATATTCACTGTATGCATCAATACTGATGGCACTGACTCTAATCTTTAAACCTTTACAGCTCAACATCTGGCAATAAAGATGTTTATCTACATTGTGACACAATTATTCTTCCATGTTCTTAAAATTAAGACGAGGGTTGACGTTTAAATCAAGTTTAAATCTGGATTAACATTAAAATCCAATGGATCAGGTTTAAAATCCATGAAATTAAGATTAAGAAAGTTGAGCTTTAGTGTAAACGTTAGATTTCCAAGTCAAGAGGTTGAGATTACAAGAAGTGTACGATACATGTTATAATTCATTATGACACCACTAAAAGGTTTATGGCGTATACGGCCGAGATTAGCATTCAGGTTAACGTTTGTTTCGTGTGCGGTTAAAGGATTGGGATCACGTTTACTGTAATTTAGAGCCAGTAACTAGATATGGGATTAAAATACAAAGAGGGAGTTTGATTTATAGGATTAACAGATTAAAATCAGTTCAATTAAAACTAGGATCATTTTATGATGCAACGCTTCCCTTAATTTAGATCTCAAAGTTTATGATCAAGATTTTATACATTAATTAGAATCATAATCACGATGAGTTGCCTTTGATGTCCTGATATGCCGTTTCCCGCCACGTCTCCCACCCCTGGAAGTGGAGCGCACACGGCGGCCTCTGATTGGTGAGCCGCGGCGGTTCACCTGGACGCCGCCGCGGCTCACTATTTGCATATTCATCAGATGGCTCATGCATATTGATGAGTTGGCTGCAGGCGCAGTGGGTGCCCAGTGGCTGCAGGGCATTGTGGGAAATTAGCACCATCACTAATTGTGATCCGCCGCCCCTCGAGTGTGTCAATCAAAATCAGGAAGGATGATACTTTTGGGGGCACCTGTAGCTCCGAATATGTATGCATGAAGAGACGGGGAGAGATCGAGGGAGAGAGGAAGAGGGAATGTGTATGTGTGTGTGTGTGCCCACATCCAGGGCCACAAGAGCACTCCGTTGCCATGGTAACCTCTACCATCAGAGCACATGAGGCTAAGGCCTCAGGATCTCAGAGAGAGTGATGGAGTTAGACAGAGGAATGAAATGAGCTATAGAGACGAGATGCTACCTGTCTGTCTGTGTATCTGTCTGTGTATCCGTCTGTGTGTGTGTCTGTGTATCCATATATCCACCCCTCCATCCCTCCATCCATACGACTGCCTGTGATGAATCCAAATGTGAAGGACATGCCTGCTCTCTCATGTATGCAGAGAAACAGGATTTCCCATTTTTAGATAGTCGATACCTTCCTCTTCCTTTAATGAGGGCTTCTTCTTGGCCTTAGCTACAGAAAACACCTGGTGTGGAAATAGCCAACAACATCCAATGCTTATAATTACAGATTTAAAGCTACTACAAGAAACCTTCATTTTGTGTTGACTTTGGCGGCGCCTGTGGACAAAAGCGGTAGTGTCTCCTAATTTCTCTGCACCACGGTTACACAGTCTGTCCCGCTGAGTCTTGGTTCTCCCGTGGTTCTCTTCCAGCGATGGACGGGCCTCCAGCAGCGTGGACTGTGACACTGCATAATCCTGAAGCTCGGTGAAGTAGTGACTCTTAGTAAATTAGCGTAGCCGATGAGCACAACCCAGCTGGAAGTATGCTAGCAGTCACAACGCTCTCTGAATTTTTGTTTTTCTCTTTACTGCTGCAAACTTTACCCTCAAAGGTCATTACAGCCAAGATGGATTGCTATTGGTCAATGGCACAAAATGGCTTTCATCAAAGTTGATCCCCTCAGCTCACTCTGAGTTAATTGATTTTGTTGCCAGTTTAAGTTTTAAAAAGCTGGTGGGCCTTTAGGAAATGATCTTTTTCTGTTTTTGAAGCATATTTTAAATGTTTCAATAATAACGAGTGGGCTTGAGGCCAACTCAGCCCAGACTTAAAAGTACCGAGAGACAAAAACATGGTTTCTGGTCTTTTCGTGGGATTTATTAAAAATATCAAAAATATAGAAAATCGCAAGCTTTATCCTTTGATCCATTATATCCTCTTTCAAAAAAAAAAAAAAAAACATTGATTAAACTGGTTTTAAATCTTTGGTAACAGTGATGCATGGATACAAACCTTCTTTGCTAATTAAACATCCTGAGTGTGATGGCTCAGGATGCAGCACTTACACTTAGGTTAAGCATAGCCATGCTACAATAAACAATACACTTAAAATGTGCATGTGGCATTCCAACATGCACTGAAAAGCTACGACTAAGAAGATACGCCCATGATATATTTATACCTTGTTTACATACTTTTACCATACCCATCTTCACTGCCTCAGTATTTTCCTGCATGTGAAGATTTAAACTGTAAAACACACAACATGTGATTTGGGATTGCACCATCCCGACAAAGAGATACTTATCCCGAAAACAGCATGACGTATGTTAAAGAAGCTAAAATCACACGTCATCTTGCATTTTCACCACTTGAAGCGACGATTTTTCGACATCTCTCTCCGTATGTGTGTGTTTTCAGGGACAAAGCATTCAGTCTTATTTCACCACTCTTTTTTTTGGGGGGGGGGAGGAGAGTTTCCAGAACTGTGTCTTGATGAATTGCATGGCCCATTGTTGGAAGTGCAAGATACAACGGTGTATTGCAGGTGAGTGAAGTCATTAATATTTCCTCTGTATCAATATCACTGGTGGAATGGTGCGTGTGGAAAAAAAGTGTGTGTGTGTGTGTGTTTCAGATTGACAGGTGGATGATCTCAGTGAGTAGAGCACCCTGGGATCGACTGCATAATCAGGGAGACAAAGGAGCAGAGGAAGAGACGAAGAGAGGAAAAGAGGGAGAGAGAGTGTGTGTGTGTGAGTGAGAGAGAGAGTGAGAGAGAGAGAGAGAGAGAGAGAGAGAGAGAGAGGGATGAGAGAAGCAGAGGAGTGCAGAATAGTAAAATTCCCAGAGGGGTGAAGGGGTTGTGTGCTCTCGTCTCTGTTTATTTCCCTGTATTCGTTTGAAATGGTTTGTGTGTGCGTGAGTGCATTTCTCTAGGCCCGTGTGTGTGTGTGTGTGTGTGTGTGTGTGTGTGTGTGTGTGTGTGTGTGTGCATGCTGGTATATGTAAACCATCAGCCTCTGAGCGTGTGTGTGTGTGTGTGTGTGTGTGTGTGTGTGTGTGTGTGTGTTTGGCAGGTGTTTGATGGTTTGCAGCGGTAAATGGGTTCATTGTGAGAACAGCAAAGGTTCCACATCAGGAGACTTCCCTGGTAATTATACAGGAGCAGTCAAGTAACCACACAGACACACATGTCCCCCCCCCCCCCCCCCTCCCTATATGGTCGTATACCCGTGTTGATGCGGTGTGCTTCCTGCGTGTTGCGGTGTGTAATGTGGCTGTTTGTCTTGCCATAAAGCAGCAGGTCTGTGATCTCGGGTGCAGGCGTACGCCGCGGTTGACATCCACATTGGTTGTTACACGGTAAACAGGATTTCTCTGGCAGCGGATGACTTAAGAAAACAACGTATGAGCTTACAGTCGACCAAAGGCTCAAAGCTGGAGGAGTCTGTTATAATTGACCAACTCTGCTTTCAACTTTTCCAGCATCTCTCTCCCTCTCTCTCAGTCCTCGCTGCTCTCTGATTTGAGTATTGTTTCATCTGCACTTTTCCCGTTTCAGATCTGCCTCTGTTGTGTCTGAGGATAACCAAAAGCATTAAAGGCTAAACAACAAAAAAAGACAACACTGTGAGACAGACAACAAAATCAATATGGCTAATGGTGGCCTGTGAGGGACAGAATGGAAATCTTTGGTCAAGTTGTTGCTGATTTTCTGCATCATACACGAGAGGACATGAGAGATTTAAATACATTGAAATATAGTGCATCTGTCACTCATCTATGTGGCGGTCCACTGTGACGCCGTTCAAAATGTTCACTGTAATCATGTTTGCATACATTTTCACCATTTTTCCAGAGGAAACTCTTCTAGTAAACATTTTGAAATGAAGAACAAGCATCAGGTAGGCTATATACTTGGACTCTACAGTTTAAGTGAGCACTTTCAAGAAATGGACGGCCACATTTTGGAAAGATCACTGATTTGCTTTCTCGCCAAGTTATAGATGAGAAGATCGCTCTCATATCCGTACGGCTCGCCTGACTCTGGGCAAAGGTAACAAAATCGACCAAGCGGCACAATGAAAGCTCAGTAATGTTAAAAATGCTGTTTGGTGAGTAGAAAAATGTCAATTAGCCATTTTTAAGTCCCCATATTTGTAGTCATTGTGCAAAGCTAACCAGCAGTAGCGTCATTTTAGTGAACAAACATGAGCGGGGTATTGAAAGCTCCTTGAAAATAAAGACTCAAATACCATTTATGTACCATATGTCCATGGTTCGATCCCGGCCTCGTTTCTTCTCTACATTGTTGACTCTCAAGACAATCACTCCTGTTGCTTTCTATACAATTTCTGTAAAAGGTTTGTGGCCGGCTCATCAAGTTTCAAATAAAAGATGTGGTTCAAGATGCAAATAGAAACCTCTCCTGCAGCAGAATTCACTTTAATTCTGTCCGACAGCGTTCTAATTCTGAAAACCGTCAATACATGACTTCCGGTCCTCGTGCTTTAGTTTGGTTTGGTCGTTTTAGTTGCACAACGAGCTCCTCCGTTGGGCTCCATTATAACAGAGTTGTGCTTTAAGACGTGTGTCGTAGAAAGTGTTCAGACGATACTGACGATCCAGGTTAAAAAGTTGTGATTAAAAGCTGCAGATTTGCTGAATAAAAGGCAAAACTGCACATGTTTTTACAGCCGACTGTTCGAGTCTCCAAGAAAAGGATGAATAAATAAATGTGTGGGTCACACTGCTGTCCAAATCCATTAGCTTGAAGAT
The DNA here is from genome assembly GCF_963514095.1 of Eutrigla gurnardus. Classification (NCBI taxonomy): domain Eukaryota; kingdom Metazoa; phylum Chordata; class Actinopteri; order Perciformes; family Triglidae; genus Eutrigla; species Eutrigla gurnardus. The sequence goes on from NC_139927.1 coordinate 13,843,679, forward strand.
CATTTTGCTCTGTGTGATGCGGAGTGGATCACTTCAAGGCCACAGCGGAAGAAACAACTGAATATATCGTCTGGACACCAAGGCTTTTGGTCCGCTGGCCTTGCTTGAACCCTCCCAAGATTAGTTTTTAATACCGGGCATTGTTTATTAACGGACACCGGCTTCTGTTTCCCATCAAAGTGCAACAATGCAACGTTACGGCTTGATTTCATCAAAGTCTGACACTTACACCTGCAGTCAATTACATTTTCATGAATAGTGGCGTTTTTGAAAGAGGACACATGAAGCTCAAAGTTCTCATGCTCAGGATGTTTTATTTCTGCATTGACTCCGTATAGACATACATGTATATGATGGGCTTTAGCATGTAGTGGTGCAACAAATGGAAGGAACATCAGCAGTGACTTACGTCCTGTTGAACTTTGTGATAATCGATACAAAAGGGTCAAAGTGTGCTGCCTGGAGGCCTGGAAGTGTCCTGCAGGTGGCCGTGAAGTCCTGAGGATATATATATATAATATCTGTCTCACTGTCGATTGACATTCACATCCCTACGATGGAAAAAGAAGACACCTTGACCGAAAACACTTTGCTAAAACTTTGAACGTCTGTGCTCACAGCTTCACAGTAGAAACTCCAGCCTGGTTCTGGAGTGTAAAACTGTAGGAGCCACTGGACAGATCGTTTGATTCTTAAAGATTTTCTTTTAACTGTAGTCTCGGCCTCTGCTTCATCTTGTTAATCCAATGAACACTATACGCACGCACGCACACACACACACACACACACACACATACAACATGCATTCAAACAGCTCTGCTTTAAAAGATTACAGAGATTACACAGGAATTACACGATCAAAGCCATTGAACTTGCGTCGCCCCCCCTTGCATGTGTATACTTCTTCCAAACGGAGAGAGGGTGTAAATTTGTGCTGTGTGTGTGTGTGTGTGTGTGTGTGTGTGTGTGTAGGTGTGTGTGTGTGTCCTCCCTTCTCTCAGAGACCTGCAGGTTAATCTCCCCTCAGGCTGCGCTGCCAAAGCGGCGCACTCTGCTGGTCGGGACAAGAACAGCAGAATTGGGGGGAAAACACTCTAGTAAAAGAACATATTTTTGGACATTTGTGCAACACAGCAGCATTACAGATTGTTAAAATGCACATGTGCAGAGGAGGAGCACAGTGATTAAAAAAAACAAACTGAAAGATTGTTTCATTCTGAGCTGATCTTTTATTGCCCAGGTTGCCTGGAGAACAACTTGGCCCACACATGTCAGCTGCTAACCAGTGTTGAGTTAGAGAGGGGAAAAAAAGAATGAAAATCACTAAATATTGAACAGGATGGAGGCCGTGGAGCTGAGATGAGACGATACAGTAAAGGGAAAGGAGGCTGCATGCTGAAATGTCCGAGCTAATGAATGGTCTGCCTGACAAAGGCCTTGCAGGGCAGAACGTTGCATTAATAAAACTTGGGAGATTGAAAATTGCGTGGACAGCCTCTGCTGTTCCTTTGTTGCTGTTGTTGTGTCCTGCACCACCCAGCCGGGGCTGGATGTGCACACTGTCCACCTTTTAATGAGACGGACAAGCTGGTTTCAAGGAAGTAAATGGCCGTCACAGTTAATAGTTACAGATCAGAGCAGCATACAGTCAACGAAGCTCTTACACTCGGTTCTAGGGGGTCACATGATAAACCAGAGCAGTCTGAGGACGATTAAGAGGAAAAGTAATGTTTCTCTTCAACATCCTTTGATGTTATCTTGTGAATTACTTCTGGTCTCTTAAAAAAATGATTCAAAGAAAGAAAAAAAAACACTCTTTGGTTGACAAGCAGCAGACATGTGAGAAGAAACATCCTGCTTTAAGGGGTTGCCAGAGAACATAAAGGAAGAGTGGTACAGAGCGATCTCTGCAAAGTTCCCGATGGATATACATTCAGCAGATAGTGGGGAAGTAGAGCTAGAAGGGCTGGATGACTTCACCTGCATGCAGCTTGTGGGGAATACTTGGTTGTGTTGATGTTGCATTCATCATCCCACCAATATTCCCCCGCCGCTTACAATAACAGCCAGTCAACCGTGGCAGTATTCAGAGGTTAAATCACATTAGAAACAGTATTGGAAGCTACAGTCACTGCTGCAGCTGCGATTAGTGCATTGTAAACACATGACAGCCTTAAGAAACTGGCTGCAGTGAGAATAAAGCCGAGAGGTCAAAAGACCCACTTGACTCTTGGCTTTGAACGCACCACGCGGAAGAAGCCCGCAGCCATATATTAGGTAATCACACATGGAATTAACTATTATACTATTCCTTAAAAAAACATTGTATTTACATAACATGTGAAATCCCACAGAAGTGTATCTGAACATGCATATAGAAGCCAATGAATTCACTGATTAGTGGTTTTGTTTTTTTGCTGCCTGTTGCATCTCATGTAGCTTTAATCTTCTGACTGGAGGAAGAAACACGGTGAGGAAGAGGATAGAGGGGGGGGAAAGAGATGATGAAAATATAAAAGTACATTTTGCTCTCTTCCTCCCATCAGTGCGTTACAAATAAACTGGATGGGAAATAGTCAAAAGACTTTTTTTTATAGCTTTCGTGTGATCTTCAAGAGCACTTCAGAAACTCTTGAAAAGAGAAGTTAATGAACATCGATCGACGCGCGCGCGCATATACACAAACACGCACGCGCACACACACAGTTAGCTTGATCCAACAGCTGCTGAAGTTAAGTTCGAGAGATCAATTTTACAGCATCAGTTATGGCCGAGTGATGGCTTTAATCGGCTATTTCAAATATTGTTAATCACTCGCCGTACATTGATTGTGTGAACGGAGACGCGTTCTAACTGCCATCCCCTTTGCTTAGAGGCTTGATTTTATTTATATTTATTAAGTTTACTCTTCTATTCTATTGAAAGAAAACATACATTGGGGAAGATGTAGGAGTAAGAAATGTTAAAACCCAGAAAAATATAATAATAATATAACTAAAAATAATAATAATAAAAGACAAAAGGGAGCATTATCTAAACACAGGGCTTTGTTGTTATAATTATTATTGCCATGTACAGGCCTAAGGATTATATATGTCCAATATGTTGGTGAGTGGCTGTCCGTTGGCAGCAGATTGGCCTTTTCTTTCGTGTTTTCGCAGCAGCTGACACGTGTCTGCCCTGAGTTGAACTTCTCAGTTGACTCCAGGAGTAATTACAGCAACAAAAGAGCAACTATTTACCCGCTAATTGCCAACGCAAACCGGCGATGATACCCGGTGGCTGCCTATTGTGACAGGTAGCCATGTTATTCCTGCATGTTTCCCCCTTCTTAAAAAGTATTGTTTCCTGGAGATGAGGAGGGTCCTTGAAGTAGCCCAAATGTCCCGCGGCTCTGCGGGCTGTGTGTGTGGTTGGGCTGAGGTGGGGGTGTCACCCCGGGGCGATAATAATTAATACAATGTGTGCACTTGACAGGATGTATATATATTTGTTTTAATCCCCGAGTATAGGGACATTACATGTCAGGAAATGGAAGAAAAGTGGGAGAATATGAATCCAGATTCGGGGTCAGTCTGGACTATCCGGACTCGGTCTTCCTCTCCCTCCCTTGTAACAGCGACCACCTGTTTCCTGCCTCCTCATGCTCTCCTCACCTCACGCACTAGACATGGGGAGAAATTAATTTGCTGCAAAATCTTGAAGGCTTAAACAAGGCAGTGACGCCCCGGACCCCCCCTCCCCCACCCCCCAGCAAACCGACGAGCAAATCCCCCTCAATTAGCGGATCCATATTAGCATATTAACCTGTGCTTCCTTCCGAGGCGCATCCTTTATGTAGGTCAGACACCGTTTTCTTAATTGCTTTTGCTGTTGGTGGAGGACAAACATCTTCTGGGCCGTTTATTATGGTGGCTCTTCATTATGTCAGTCGGGGTTTTTTTGGCTGAGGAAAGGTGCAGCCACACACACACACACACACACACACACACACACACACACACACACACACACACACACACACACACACACACACACACACACACACAGATCGGCTAGGACCGAGTTAACGGACGCTCGTGGCCATATGAGGCCGGTGTCTGACCGGTGGCTGATTAAAACCCAAACAGACTCACAAACAAGGCCAACACATGTGCGCGCAGACTGGAAGCAGACAGAGTTTAAACGCTTTTCTTCTAACTGCTCCAACTTCACACCGCAGATGATTAATGAAAAATGTAATTGCACATACAAATATATGTGCGCATATGCAGTTTGTTTGTGCGAGGCGTGCAAGGAAAATAGACCCTACATAGGCTCATTACAGCAAAGCGGAGCATACACCCATTCAACGCATTACCACTTGCCATAACACGACACAATACACCTAAAGGCGCTGATAAAGGATCTAAATGACTGCAGGCTATCTATTAAGAATAAGTTGTGGTTAATAAACCATTTAAACCATGCGGCTGATAGGGAGGGGTGACATCACGCTTACAACAAATGGGACATGTGTGTTTAGATTGGAAACAATTCATTTATTTGATTTACATCAAAAGTGCCAAAACTGACGATCAGCTATTTTGTTCCATATTCTGGGGAAACTGAAAAGTGACCGACGGTTTTGATTTTTGAGGGAACTGTGCTCTTCACTCCCTAACGTGATAGTTTATAAATGTCTTTCTTTCTACAAATAGCTCTTGGATTGCAATACGAAAGGTCGCGTTTGTTTGCACGAGTAGCACAAAAGCATGCGAGCTCAGATCCTAATCTTCCGGCCTCTCAACGCAGTCTTATTTTCTGACACTCTTGCTCTGGAAATATGACATCCGGGGGCCCCTGATAACCGCGGGAGCAGCGGTCCGTCCAGAAACCTCGGGGCTGATCTAAATTATCGCCTCTGGGCTGTTTCTGTGCGGAGGTTGTTGTTTTTTTTTCGGGGGCCTTTCCCTGCCTCGTCAGGCGGCAGATGGACTGGCTCCTGTCCGGAGATCAGTGCGCATCTGGTGCGGCGCTCCAGGCCCCCGGTAAACGCGGGGCCACTCGTCGGCATTACGCCCAATCAGGACCGTCTACCGTGCAACTGGTGCCTCGGCTCGGCGGTGGCTGGCTGCATCCGCGCACTTTTAGGGACAAAGTAGACATAGCAGCGTTTTATTTATCTCTCAAACCTGCAGAACTACATTATCAGTATCTTTCAGGCCTCATGTCCGATGTCGTTGTTTATGATTTCCTGCCCATGTTGACTACAAACCGCCTACAAAAGTCTTTCTTGATGTTTGCCCTAAAACGTCAGAATCCTGATCACGTGATCACATTTACGGCGTCTTAATTGACGCCAAAGCTCTCTCTCTCTCTCTCTCTCGCTCCCTCATCCCTTTGCTCTGCCCGGTGGCCTTCCCGCTCACCCCCTCCCTCTCTCTCCCACACCTCTCTCTCTCTCTCTCTCTCTCTCTCTCTCCCCCTCTCCATATTTCCCTCGTTCTCCCCCTCTCGTTTATTAATACCTGGCGTGCGACAACCGGCCTTCACCGTTCTAGTCGTGCAGAGGTTTCACGTCGAGCCCCGAGGCAAAACAATCGGTAGCGGTTAATTAAAATATAAAAGGCCTTGAGAACTTTTCAAGGGAGGCTATTTAAGGCGGCCCCTGCACCGCCCGCGTCTCCGCCTGGGCCGTTTGTGTTTGTTATGAAGACCTTTTGTTTTTTTTTTGCAATAGGCTAAACAGTCTTGATCAAGAGGAAAAGAAAGAAGCTATTGTGGAATATTTAGGCTTGTTTGGAGGGGAGGGGGGGTCTATAACCTGCCATATGAGGGGAGAATAAAAATCAATAACAAAATAATCAAAAGAGCAAAAAACATACCTTTGTAATAAATTACAAAACAATCTAATCTTTACAAGTGAGTCCTTATTATTATTATTATTATTATTATTATTATTATTATTATTATGTGTTATTATTGTTACCGATGAGGGGAGAGAGAGAGAGAGAGAGAGAGAGAGAGAGAGAGAGAGACGCATGTAGTAACAGATGGGAGGGGAAATAGTTGCTTAATTAAAGTGCAGAGTCAATCCGGGCGTCCCGGCGTCAGCATGGTCACAGTCTGCACTTTAATAATATCAGGGAGTCGCTTTGGTTACAGTTACAGCTGAGCAGGAGAGAAAAAACAAAACATCCAAAACAAGACTGATTATAGGGCTCATCTCTGCTCTCCCTCTCTCTCCCCCCCTCTCCCTCTCTCTCCCCCCCTCTCCCTCTCTGTGTGTTGGCTGGTTTGTTTTGAATGGCAGCAAATGTGAAAGACTCTCCTCCCCTCTCCTTTATTTCCTCTTTGCTCCTCTCCAGGCTGTGACCACACGCTTTGGGCTTCTGGTTGTACGTCTTGTATCCCTGTTGCTTCCCGGGTGGCCTAAGGGCAAGGCAGCAATAGGCTGCGTGCTGTACATCCGTGCTGATCATATATATCGGCTTGATGGCTGTGTACACCTGTTACTGTCTGGTGCTTTCTCACTCTTCTATTAAACTAAACGGTGTTTGTGTTAAAGAGGTGATCCGCCTGATTGTGTCATGTCGTTTCCCCCTCACATAAATAGCCTACTAACACATAATAAAATAAAAAACTCTTCTATCATCCTCTACAACACCACAACGGCTCTGTTCAGCTGGGCTGGACCACCCCGAGGGCGCGTGCTCAGGTGAGTTACAGCACGAGGAGAAAGGGAGAGACAGGGGAGGGAGAGAGAGAGCGAGAGAGAAAGAGAGAGAGGGGTCACGAGGATGACCGACTGACCGAAATAATAGTCCCAGTTCTGTTCTGCCAATCCAAATATAATAATAACAATGTATAATACATTAAAAAACATTGATAATAATAATGATAATAATAGGCTAATAATAATAATAATAATAATAATAATGGAAAGCAGCCATCCTCCATTATTTAATTCGACCATGGTCACACGTAAACCCACATGGTTGGAAAAGAGGAAAGGACTCGTGTTTCTGTCGGTTCTTCACAAAGGCAACAACCACACTGACCCCCTCCCCCATTAAAAGCAAAAATAAACCAGCTAAAGCTGTATTCCACGGATAAGTAAAATAACAAAACAGAGGGGAAATTATTTCGTTGTTAATTTAATCGAGCACATAAAAATAAAAAATAAGTTAGAATAATTACTATACGAGAAGTTGTTTTTTTTAATTACTATTTTAATTCATTAACTCACTAAAAGGATTATACATCATTACATCAATCCCGTTGTGATTATATCGTATGAAACTCGTAAACGTGAGTTCATAAATCATGATGAAATCAGTATTAAATCACAATATTAAAAATGCCTTCAAGACAGCGCTAGAAAAATCATGCAGAAAGCATCGAAAACCCAACGAAATCTCCCCATCGAAGCTCCCTAAATTCACAAGATTGTTCAAGAAACAAACGAAAATTCTGTTTGATTCCGTTAAAAAATGTCGAGATTAGCTTAAAATATTGCAAAGCAAACTTACATTTCCGTTGAAAATCCATATAATTGTTTTTTTTCTTTTTTGCAAAAATAAAAAAAATAACGACATAGCCGATGTGGATAAAAAAAGAATAACACGACGATAGCGAGAAGAAGACCTTGTGAAAATACAAACGGGTCAAAAAAAGGGGGAAATGTCCACAAAAGCGTCGAAAATGTTGAAAGAAGCACTTGGTTCCTTATTAAGGCGAAGATACAATATTTATTCCTCGTCTCCTGGGATGCTCCGCTCCGTCTATTGTCCTCCCATTCCTCAGTGCTGATGCTTAATTTTCAAAACTTCTATATTACCAAGGGACCTACGACATCAGCCGAGAAATACCCTGCAAGTACAAAATCCGTGAGCCAGCCCCGTCCGTGCAGAGGGGAGACGCTCGCGTTCCGCCAGCTTCCTGCCGTTACCGAGAGCGCGCGAGGGGGGACTTTTCCATTTCTCTCGCTTTTTGAGGATTTTAACGCATTTTTCTGTATTATTATTCGATCGGGCCAGAGAGCGGAGGGGAGGAAGGAAGAGAAAAAAAAAATACGGGTTACTTTGGAGAAAGCACAATGTCAGCGACCTTCCCTGGACTTGTCCACGACGCAGAGGTGGGTGATTTTAATTTTTTTTAAACATCCTTTTTTTTTTTTTTTTTTTAATTTACGAAACTACAGCAGTGGCAGAGTAAATGTTGCTCGGGGTTTTCAACGGAGTTACGGAGGCATATCGAGACAGCGTCTGCTCTCGGGGAGTCTCGAGCTGGAATATGCTGTCTCGCATGGATAAAAGAAGAAAAAAAGAATATGCATGGAGGGAGAAATGAGCATGCATCTCACTGCAGCTACTGGTACAAAAAAAAGAAGAGAGGGAAAAAAGAAGCGGGGCTTTTTTTTTTATTAGTGTGTGGAAGCAAATGAAGGCTCGTGTATGTGTGTGTGAGAGCCGGTAACAGTGTGTGATTAGAACATTTCAGGGCGGAACACTCCGCTGTGTCTCGCACCGCTTACCTCCCATCCAGAATGAGCGAGAGCCGGGACAGTAAATTTGCCGGCAGCTCGGTAATAATAATAATATATAACAGCACGCCTTTTAAAAAACGCTGCAAGGAGAGTGACAGGCATGCCAAAGGGAGGGAGGAAGAGAGAGAGAGAGAGAGAGAGAGAGAGAGAGAAAAAAAATACCGATGGCTCCTGTTGCCGTGCGTTCGTTTCCCCTCCCGGGCGTGTGGAAATGACATCTCCTTCAGGTGGTTTAAAGTGGGAAGAAGAAGAAGAGGGAAAAAAACCGCTTTGAGTGTGCGAGTTGTGTTTTTTGAGTGTGTTTGGGGAGGCAAAGAGAAGGAGACACCGCGGCTGATGCTAAATGACACGGCTCATATATTTCCTCTTCTCTTTATTATCTTGTAGATACGTCACGACGGATCAAACAGCTACCGGCTCATGCAGCTCGGGTGCCTCGAGTCCGTGGCCAACTCCTCGGTCGCCTACTCCTCCTCCTCCCCGCTCACCTACCCGGCGCCGGCGGGGACGGAGTTCGCCTCGCCCTACTTCTCGGCCAACCACCAGTACACGCCCCTCCACCACCAGTCCTTCCACTACGAGTTCCAGCACTCCCACCCGGCCGTGGCCCCGGAGGCCTACGGGCTCAACTCGCTGCACTCGGGCCAGTACTACCAGCAGATCCACCACGGAGAGCCCGCCGACTTCATCAACCTGCACAATGCGCGCTCGGCCCTCAAGTCCTCGTGCCTGGACGAGCAGCAGCGGCGCGAGCTCGGCTGCCTCGACGCGTACCGGCGCCACGACCTGTCGTTGATGACGTCACACGGCTCCCAGGCCTACGGCGTCGGCATGCACCACGCGGACCAGAGGCTGCTGCCTGCAGCCGGCCTGGGTCTCGCTTCGTCCGGGTCCGACGACCTGCAGGTACCGGCGGCCTTCATTGCTCTCTCCCCCCCCCCCCCACCGGCTGATTCACAGCCTCCCATCACCTCCAGGCCAAATATCCAACTCCCCTTTATTTCCTCGTTTATTAACACAGCTCCATATGATAATAATACAGACCATTATGCCATAGGACCCAGTCTCCCTGCCCCACTGGCCTACTATTGAACCCCCACCCCTCCCCTCCCCATTGTACACAGCATTTCCAAAATATTGAACAGAAAGACAGCGCCAGATGTCTGTCTGTCTGCCCTGTCTGCTTCATCTGCCTGTTGTGTGTGACACTGACGGGGCTGTCTTACACTTGGCCTGCAGGTTATCCTAGCCACTGACCCCGGCCTGTGTTTGGAGTATAGATAAACTTGGATATCGTCTTTATGATCATAATTCTGTTGCACGAACCAAACGTGAGCGAACAACAGGCTGAGTAGATGTCAAGTCCACGCGGCGCCGCGCCTCCGAAAGGCGGGCCTGCTTCTCAAAGGTTAATTGACTGGCAGTCTATACAATCCTTTTGTGAAATCCGCCCTTTATTTTTTTCTCCCCTTTCTCCAGAAACGCACGTGACCCATATTTTACATAATTCTTTTCGATGTAAAGAAATGGTCGAGATGAAAACGGATTCGCACGGCTCTTGTGCGCGCTTGTGTGAGTGTGTGCGCGCGCGTGCGTGTGTGTCCGGCTGTCTGCTGAGGCGAAGAAAAGCCGCTGGTTGCTCTATTCTCCGGTAAAGGGCGGATTAACGGATCGGGGTTCAGGGCACAATGCCCTGCTCGAGCACCATAAAGCACCGTAGTTTATCCAATTACCGACTTAACGTCAATCAACTTTGTTGCTTATGCAGCGACATCTGAGCCGCTTAAAACACGCCTCTAGTTAAACACAATTTAACACGGCGACACATGATTTCAGTCGCGTTAACTATTTACCAACTCACTCGAGTTCAGCTCGATACAGTGGCTTTTTATTGACACGCGTCGTACTGTTTACACCGCGTTTAAACGGCATCAATAATAACAACATATATATAGAACGACGATAAATAACAGCATTTGAATTGTATTTATTATTATACCAGCAATCCGTTCTTTAAAGTTATTAATTGTACTTGATTTAAAGGGTGTGGCAGCCTGTAGCCTGAGGATGATTATGTTTATTAAATACAAATAACCCTGAATTGTCACTTAATATTGACGCGAATTTTGGGAATCATAACTGTGCCTGTATTATTTTTATTAATAATTGTATTAATCTCACCGTCATTGTTTTCAATACGATTTATGCTGTTAAAACGTTAATAATTTAATTTCGTGATAATGACAACAGTTTGCATTTATTTAACGTAACATTTGTTGCTACATTACATTACGTATTTTATTTCAATTTATTGAGTTCTATTTTATTTTATTCTCGCCGTTGCTCATTGTCATAGCCAACACTATATTTATCTTAAGCTGCTGGCACTTGAAAAGAGCGCAGGTTTGACCCTTTATTGAGCGAAAGAATGAAACGGCTCGTGAACCTGAGCGTGCACGGGGCGGACGCATGAACGGAACAGATGCGCCCTTGGTCTCGTGCAGCCCGGTCGCATCTTTCAGCGCGTTAAAGAGATTTTCATGCTGAACAAAAGCAGCTGCCACACCTTTCTCCCCGTCGCTAAGCTAATTCATGCAAGACCTCTGCGTTTTGTATATTGATTTTATAATCACTTTAGCTCCGCAATAGAAGAAAAGAAACGGAGCAGGAGCTGGTTAAGAAAGAACGTCGACGAGCTCCTTTTTCTCCCACTTTCTATTTTAATCGGGGGTTCTGCGCAGGGCCAGGCCTCGAGGCTCGCACGGGGGATTAAGCGTTTTCTGAATATAAAAAAGCGCGTGTTCTCCTTCTTGATGACATTGTTGATAGCACGCGAGTCTGATCCGGACCAAAATGGCGGCGCTAACAGGTTTCCTTAACACACGTAGACCCATATAGGCAGCTCGCTGTGTGCACGCGACGCTACAGTGATCCCCCCCCCCCCAACAGGTTGGTGGCCGCAACAAACATTTGTGCTCATTCCTCAGTCTGCACGCGGACAGCCTTTCAAATAAAGTTCGTTAAGCCATGAGCTTTATTATTTTCACGTGCCCTCGATTTTACTCCAAACCTGCTGAGTGACGCACACTTTCTAACAAAAAAGGGCAACAGAGCCAACGTTTGGACGCGCTGCTTGCCAAACTTTACGGTAAAATAAATGATCCTATATATGCAAGATGCATGGCAAGGGTTATAGGACATTTTTAATTATAGGAGATTTTTACGATTCTTTTACGAAATGCTGGCTTAAATATCCTCGGGCTTGAAAGTGTATTCAAGTGAAGCAACATGGGTTAAAAGGAGTAATTCATACTGAATTAAACACGTGACAACAAGTCAAACGGTAGGCTACTGATGGTGTTGCCTAAAGGAACCTCTAATAACTCGATTTATGGGGCGTTCTGAATCAGCATCAGTGCTGCCATCATCATAACATGTCTGTGTAAATATACAGCGGGGTTTTTGTATGTTTGTTTCATTTATAATATTTCTGTCCAAGCAGCCAAACAAACGGTGTTTCATCGCATCTCAAAAAATAGAAAGAAAAAAAAAGATGGAACACACGTAATTAATTTCAGGTGCTGCTGAAGACAGCTGGTTCAACTCTTAAAAAAAAAATGAAAAAAAAAATCTTGGTGAAGCGATTTCACCTGCACATGGTTCTAATGAGCGCGTGTCTCCGCAGGGCTCCGTGGAAGCGCAGTGTGGGCTCGTGCTGAACGGCCAAGGGGGCGTCATCCGGAGAGGTAAGGCCCATGTTTACTCTCTCCCGTCTATTGTTGCACCGGAGGCTCGACACGACAAGACAGCGAGCAGACAGAAACGCTCCTCTCTTGTCTGCTGTCAACGCGCTACGCTCTCCTCGCCTGTTTAAACACTAAACACGCGCAAGACACGGTGCACCCCGTTCCCAGTATGAAATGGTCTGTCACTCAACACATACGGGTTGTTGTGTTTTACCAGTGACTCTAAACATTGTCTTTTGCGGGGATTTTTGTTTTTGTTTTAGGAAATGAATATGTCAACAAAGCCAGGAATGAATATGGCACAGGTTTGATGGTGTGTAGACCTCTCACATATGCATTTGAAATATTTATGTTCCAACACACTTTGAAGTCGAATCTGAAGGCTACATTTTAAACAGCCTTTGTTTTCGTTATACAAACACACTTATTGAATAGGATATTTCATTGCTGTTGATGATCTCTCCTGGGATAAAACATTAAATAGTGTATTATATTATATTGATGATATTTATGCTACATTTTAGTAGCCTATAAATGTGTCAAATAAACTGTCAACTAATACAATCTTTATGTAAAAGGCTGTGGGGCTTAATTTAACAAATTAATCGCCAAGCACATTAAATTGTAGGCATCATTGTGTGTTAATACGTTTATATCAGAAAATTACTTGAAACTAAAAGGGTAATTTCAGGGCATTTAGCTGCTCAGCATTGCTAGATTGATCAGATTTCAATTCATTGTATTATAATAATGATTATTATTATATTATATTTATGTGTCACAGAAAAACTGTTTAAGGAGAATAGTTTTTTGTATGTGTGTGTGTTAATTTAATTAATTTAAGGTGAATGTGGCTCAGTTCGACTCTTCAGGGGGAGAATGTGGAGTCTCGGCCTGCATCAACATATATATGAGGGCAGCCGCTTTCCTCGCTGTGGATCTGCTTTAGGTCCATCAAAGCCTGATTTTTTTTTGGTGTGTGTGTTTTTTTTTTACTTGTTTTCCACGCAGACAGGAAGGCTGTGTCTCGAGTTTAATTTTTCATCAGCTCTGCCTAGGTGTTGGGGCTTTTCTCTCGGATTGACGCGGGAATCCCTTCGCTATCACTTTCGGTTAATGGTGCGCCGTATTTGGCCCTGAGCTCAGCCGCTGCAACCATCACAACCAATAATCTTTGCTTTACCTCCCGCTCCCGTATCGATAGCTTCTCTCGCCTCGGGCGGACGCTTTGATATGCTAATGCCGAGCGGGGCCCCGGATTCAGCCGAGATCATATTAATGTTGTTCTTTCTGACTGCGGCTTTGGCGGCATGAATATTCACATAACCTTTTTCAAAAGAAAATCACTCAAGAAACGCGGATCCTACTTAGGAGGAGTCGTCTGTGTTTTTAATCACCCCCGCTATCCCTTTTCCAGTTCAGCTCGAGCGGCAGCCTCGCAGATCAAGCTGATCTGTCATGCGCGCCCCACTCCCCCCCCCCCCCCCCCCCCTAGCCCGTGCACGCGCCTCTCTCTCTCTTTCTCTATTCTGTCAAGACATTGGCGGGCTTTTTTTATTGGAGCTATAAACATTGTTGTTAAAATATGAGGAGAATGACATTTGGCCCGTGTCTCTTTTTCTTTAATTTTCGTGGCAAACTCGTAAAAGGCGCTTGATTCCGCGTGTGATCCCGCCCGCCGCTCGCGCCGCCGCCCGAGGCTACTCTCCGTTGCTTAAATACCGTTATCGCCTCTGGGCCCGCGCGCTCCACTGACTGCACTACCGGCAATAGCTCTTTTCGATTGCCCTTGGCAACATAAAATACAAACTACTTTGAATCAAAACATTTTTAGGGGAATTAATATGATGTGAACCCGCGGCTTTTCAGAGACGCGCGCCCCTGTCAGAGCGCGTGAGTCTGACAGACAGGTCTGCCGGCTCCGTGTCACGCGTACACACAGACGAGCCGGACTTCACGCATGCATGTGCGCACACACGCACGCACGCACGCACACACACACACACACACACACACACACACACACACACACACACACACACACACACACACACAGGAGTTCCTTAACCAATATAGTATCAATCCATTCCCTCGACCTGCAGTCGTTTGACACACCGCCACGGGCTTTTGTTACCGCGCCGCTATGACGTCACACAGCGGCCGCTGTCCAGGTGCTGAAACGACAGGTGGGAGCAGTCGCTGTCCACGGTGCTGAAACCGGACGACGCGTTTCTGAAGCTGCGGGTCTAACTGCCCGCCGGATACCAAACGAGCACATTTCTTGCTGCTTGAATAATAGATTGTCAGAGGAAGAATATAGGTTACACGTTTAAGGCCAAATTGTCCACATTGCCCCGGAAAAAAAAAAGAAAAAAAGATTGGCGTGTGCAGGCAATCTTCGCCGGCAGCGTTGTTGTACGCGGCCTAAATGGCATCCTCTTCTTCATTCCATCATGCAGCACGACCCTAATAACAAAGCGACACACCCTGCTGTTAGATTTGATAATGAGCCAGATGAATAATAGAATATAGCCTACAGTACATCAGACAGAAACCTTGCGTTTCAGCTGCTTGGGACGTTAGTTCAAGTGAAAGTTTAATAATAATAGGCCTACTCAGAGCAGTCGATATATTCCAGGAGGATCCGGTAACACTGATCCAGATGCAATTAATAATGCGCGAGAGCCTTCACCATCACAACTCGCACACTCTGGAAGTACACAATGAAATCAGCTCGGCGGTCGGCAGAAGGTGATTAAAGAAAGGATTACATGGAAGATTGCGGGCAGACAAATATTGAGCTGGAACAGGAATATAAATATATGTACGTTAGCAAACATCTAATATTTAACTAGTGAAAGGGAGTCTGATGAAGTGCTGAGCAAAAACACATTGATCTCACCAGCACTGATTGAAAAATATTGATTCTATGTATTTTTATGGGCCGAGTGTGAATTTGCTATGACGGTTTATTTTTATTTTTTTCTGGCTGAAGTTGATTTAAACATATCATGTCAGCTACACTGATACACAGATGAACTAACTGACTTATTGTTCTATAAAGGGTTAAAATAATTATCCTTTGTCTTAAACATCATTTACTAATCCACTGGATTATCTGAAAAATGCATAGTCACAAAAACTGCTTTTAAAAAAAAAAATCTGAGCTCATGAAGTCGTGACAAGTTGGTTTTCACGTCAAAACAGACCACTTCCTTAATTTGAAGCTTTGGATGTAAAGTATTTGAGGCAGTGAGAAATGTGGATTAACGTACTGCATGTGACACAGAAAAATTAGAAATTTGATGAATGATTTTAGAGGTTATTATCCATTTCCATTCACCACAGCACACTGGCTGCACTCGTTACACAGAGACAAGAGACTTCCTCATGCAAAGTTTGCACACAGCTAACCGTCCTCGGAGGGTTGAGGATACATTTATACTTTTATGCATTAGTTCCCTAAAATGTACATGTATTTTCTATGAGACGCGGCTTGTCAAGGTCTAAATTGATTTTTATCTGCTACATGCGGTACAGACCTGAAAGCACACTTAAAAATAAAGTAAAAGCATCCTCTCATTACTTGCAGAATTCATTACAACATGAGTTATTCCTCAAAGGATGCCCTATAATATTTTCAGTGATTTTTGTCATCTCACTGTGTTTTCATACAGCATTCATTTGCTTCTTGTCAGGCTCCAATTATGATTATATTTTTATATCTCTGTTCCTTTGACACTTGGTATCTAATCAAATTGGAGAATACACATTTAACTATGAATCTGTGTGGCTGCATATTGTATATCTATGTGTGCTGACAGAAGTTTGGTGTGACGTCCTGTGTGCACGTTGAAATGCGGAAGTGAAGTGATCTCTGTTGTCTGAATATTGTTTTTATTCTGATGTACTTTCAAATGAGCATGACTAAAATAATCGATAAACCTGCCTGAACAATTTCCCTGCACTATGCAGCTTGAGTCTACATATGGGCTTTCCAAAAATAGCATAAATATTATATTCTTCACTCCGTTAATTATCAATAAATGGGGTCAAAAGGTGACTTGCTTTAAATGTGTGTCATGTTTTGCAACAGACACAGAAGTAACAGGTGCAAAGTACAATCCGCCATTAATCTATAAAAAAAAAAAAAAAAGCAGCAAAAGGTTTGAAAACTGCCAGATTGCTCCACAGTTCTTTGTTTAATGGCTCGTTGCGCTGCATTATTTCATGCTCCGTTCTGGTTTTGTCTGTTGACACGCGGCATCATTAGAGAAATACTTTGCCAATTATGTATTCGCTCCTATATCAGTTGAAACACAGTTTGTTTGTTGAAATAACATGCAGCCAGCGCCGGTTATTTACTGTTCCATCAAACACGTCTTAACCATTTAAAAACCCATTGGATTATTTGAAAATAAAGGGGTGTTTTTTTCTTAGTTCAAGAAAAGGTGACATTTTTGGGATAGATGTTGTTTTTTAACATGACAGCGCTGAAGATCAAAATACACTGCATCTCTAATTTTTGTAAACAGAAACGTGGTTTTCAACAACCAGTCTGTACTTGTTTTTTGTTTTTTTTTGGCCATCTATTGCTTTAGTGTGTGTATTGCCGTTTCCTTCACGCTCCACATTGTTGTAACATTGCGTTTGTGTGCAGGGGGGACGTGCGTGGTGAATCCTACAGACCTGTTCTGCTCGGTACCGGGCCGGCTGTCGCTGCTCAGCTCCACCTCCAAGTACAAAGTCACCATCGCCGAGGTGAAGAGAAGACTGTCCCCACCAGAGTGCCTCAACGCCTCCCTACTGGGCGGCATACTGCGCAGGTCAGTAAGCCAGCTTCTTTAATGGGCCTAAATACTCTAGAGTACTGCTGTGTTGAGTCCTTCAGTCCTTTACATTTCATCTCATCTTGTCAAAGCATTGTGGCTCCATCGTTGTATCTTGATGCTGCAGAGAACCTTTTACGTTAGGATTTAGAATCATTAGAATTTTTTCAGACCTAAAGTTCAATGGTTTAAGCCGTGAAAAGGAAACAAATCATTAAAAAAACAAAAAAATAACCAGACTCCATCTGGCATCAGCAGGGTTATATTAGAACAAAGGTGTGCAGGTATAATAGTGAAACGACGCAAAACCTAGCTTCATAAATCAACAACTTGTAGGTGCAGTCGATACAAATGTGGATTTACTGAAAGCCCAGTTTTCTAAAGCGTAAATCTGGCTGTTGAACATTGGAGCGCGCTTGCCTGAGTCTTTGAGGCCCTCAGATGAAACGGAGGATATACAGTAGCGCCCACAAAGACTATTGTAGGCGAACGAGGGCCGAGGCTACACGCGCCGCCATGCCCAGGGAGCCAGAGGGAGGCGAGACCCGGGCCAAAGCATGCCAGGATCAGAGGAACCAGAGGAAAGCAAGAGTTGCCAGCGCTGTATTATTGATGAGGCTGAGCGAAAGGGGACGGAGGAAGAGGAGGGAGAATATGGCTGGTCCTACAAGATGAGGCATCGACAATGTAAAAAAAACAAAAAGACAGAAATCATGTGCAAATAGAGGTGTTGACCCTCATCTGGAGCAGAATAAATCACATCCACAATGAAATAATGCCAGCAGATGAGAGAATGAAGTGTCTTTTCACTAAAAAATCCACAGGAAGCACGACCAAAATGTCCCAAAATGATCTTTTGGGAGTTTTATCAGATAGAAAGTAAGCACGCGTGGTTTTAATAGATATCAGAGAAATGACAGGAACCATTGTTTTCCAAAATAGAACTTCTCCGAGACAAAACGCTCAAACAATGACAGAGGAAACTCAAGGGGACATGCGACCATATCTATGCGTCAAAAAAAGTATATTTAATATACAACGAGCTGACATGTTTTAATTTCACACCCTTTGATTTTACGCTTAATTTGGTGCCTTTGTCAAATCAAAGCAAATCTATATCCTTCCATCCTCACTTTCAAGACTTAATGAAGCACTCGAGGTTTTGTAGATTTCATTTGTATTTTGGTTCAATAAAAAAAAAAAAAAAGTAATCATCGGGTGATGAATGATGATGTGAGAACGTTTGAGTCCTAGAAAATGACACAGTGTGATTTAAGACGTTTGACTTTCCCACAGAGCGAAGTCTAAGAACGGAGGCCGCTGTCTTCGCGAGAAGTTGGACCGCCTCGGCCTCAACCTGCCGGCAGGACGGAGGAAAGCGGCCAACGTCACACTGCTCACCTCCCTGGTGGAAGGTGAGCGGCCGCTGTCCAAAACACACCACTATATATATATAAGCTATCAGATATAGTCCAGGTTTTCATATTGAAGTCTCTATGCTCAGGTGAGGCGCTCCACCTGGCGAGGGATTTCGGCTACACCTGCGAGACAGAGTTTCCCAGCAAGGCAGTGGGGGAACACTTGGCGAGGCAGCACAGTGAGCCCAAAGAAACCAGCGCACGCAAGAAAATGGTCCTGGCTACAAAGTGAGAACACACACAGTCATGCACACGGACAAAACTCAGTATGTTTTATCTGATGTTGTTTTTCACACATTTAAAAAAAGGTCAAAAGGTCGGGGTGTAAGTCGATGTGTGTCTACAGAAGCTTTGATGTTACAAAAACTGCTTGAACCAACACGTTTGTGCTGTTTTTGGCTGTGAGGGTCAGACTTTAACAAAGGTTTCAGGATGTGTGTGTGTGTGTGTGTGTGTGTGTGTGTGTGTGTGTGTGTGTGTGTGTGTGTGTGTGTGTGTGTGTGTGTGTGTGTGAGCAGCATCTTACAGGCACTATTGCACATTGAGTACTGGATGTGCTGAGGGGAAACAGCTCCCACTCTTTCTCCGCTAAGTTTGATTTTATTTTTCCGATGAAATCGTCCCAGCGCTGAATAAAACCAATGTTCCAAACTTTTTAGTTCCATGCTTGTTAGCGTTCCTTTCGATTGCTTACTGGGAGGATATTTATGTGTGGGTTGATCCAAAATGAAGAGGACGGGTGCGAGGAGGAAAACAGAAAAGAAAAAGACACAAACTGTGACGGTTGTTTTGGGGACAGATGGTAAACGCTCTTCCCCTCCCTCCGTCTGTCCATCAGGCAAATCTGTAAGGAGTTCCAGGACTTACTGAGCCAAGACCGCTCTCCTCTGGGCTCTTCTAGACCGACCCCCATCCTGGACATGGACATCCAGAGACACCTCACACACTTCAGGTAACACACACACACATTCACACAGATGTAACGGACACTCCTGTTTAACTACGTTCCCAATCTGGAGTCGCTGGAAATGGATGGAAACTACTGAGTGTAGACAGTTTTCTTGCGGAGGCCATCTGCTCTCCGTTGTGGCTCTGACCGCGCTGCCATTTTCCAAAGATGCAGCTGTGCAGTTTGTTATTTGGCACAAATTACAGAGGAGGAGTGAGCAGCGGCTTGTTAGCAGAAATGTCACATCTATGGCATCATCCTTTCGCAGAATATACAGTTTTATCAAATCCCCCCCAAAAAGGAGATGTGCTGGGCAGAAAATCCTCCTGCTAGCTGGGAGGTGGCCTCAGCAATAACCAGTATCTAACCAGTATCATATCGGAATAATCGATTATCAAACCATCTTTGTTATCCTGCAGTCTTGTGGTGCTTTCACATTTTTACCGGCTTTAATTAACGATGGTATATAAACAAATAGAATATGGGTTTTGGGTCCCATACAGCTGCTGTGTGTTTTGGGGCGATCATGTATGATACTCCCTGTATTAGTGCTGCAACGACATTTCTAGATTATTTATTTATTCTGTAACATGTCTGAAAATAGCAAGAGAAAACATCCATCACAACATCTAAAAGCCCAAGGGGAAATTTTCAAATGTCTCGTTTTGTCTCATCAACTGTCCTAAACCTAAAAATATTCAGTTTACTATCACATCAGACAAATAACAAGCAGCAGATCCCCACAACTGGGGAGGTAGAACGAGGGATGAGAAATATCGACTATTAAATTAGTTATTTTTCCAGTAATCGAATAATTAATAAATTGATGTCCAACCGTGACAATATTCAGGGGCTAAAACAGTCACAGTATTGGATTTTGTCCTATAAATGATGATAGAAACGGGGCGGGAGCAGCATTTAGAACATCACAGGACATTAAAACTCCGCTCTGACAGGGTTAGCCCAGCTAAAGTCCCTCTTTTAGGAGGATTAGAAGCTCCGTGAAGCAGGGAGAGGAGAGTGAACCAAGAGGAGACCAAACTGAGCCACTTGATTTCTTTCTTCTTTTCTCAAACCTGAATGAAACAACACTCCGTCACCGTTCTGATGGTTGTCCCCTCCTCCCTTCCCAAAACAGTCTGATCACTCACGGATTCGGCACGCCGGCGGTCTGCGCGGCGCTCAGCACCTTCCAGACGGTCCTGAGCGAGATGCTCAACTACCTGGACAAGAACTCGAGCGGGAAGGCGAGCGGACCCACCGACCAGCAGATCAACAGCAGCTCAGAAAAGACGCAGCTCCGGAAAACAGCTGAGCCCCAGAGCAAAGACGGGAAAACAGAAAAGACTGAGTAGCCCACACCCATCCGGTCCCCGTGCCTTGGAGCGCCGCATTTAGGAGTGTGTGTGTGTGTGTGTGTGCGTGTGTGTGCGTGTGTGTGTGTGTGTGTGCGCACTCTCAGAAAGGATTTAACTCCCATGCATTAATGTGTCTTCTTTGGGACGATTCATATTTATTGTTATTTATTTATATTATGTTGAAATGTACCCTGAACTGTCCCAAACGAGACGTCCTGATTTAGGTGTGTGTGTGTGTCTGTGTGTGTGTGTGTGTGTGTGTGTGTGTGTGTGTGTGTGTGTGTGTGTGTGTGTGTGTGTGTGTATGTGTGTGTGTGCGCGTGTGTGTGCGCGTGTGTGTGCGCGTGTGTGTGTGTGTGTGCGGGTGTCATGACAATGAGGGGCCTCACCATGGCTCATCCAAGCCTTTCATTTGTTTATTCATTTTGAAACCAGGAAGTAAACACGGACACGCTGACATCACAGATTTCCAGGACAGGGGCAGTGACTGCCAACATATCGCACACACACACACACACTCCGAACACACACACACACACTCACACACACACACACACACACACACACACTCTTTAAGGGTTTTGGGCAATTTTCATCTCAATCCAGCTAATTCGGATGTTTCTGCAGAAAATGCTAAACTGGTCCACTGAAGGTTAATTTAACTCGCTTTGTGTGAAATTATTGAGAGAGATCTTAAATAATGTCACTTTCTAAACATCGTTAAAAAAAATCCACCCTCAACCAAACCCTTACATAAGCACTCAGACCTTTACATCCTGAACCCCCCAGCAGACTTATTTTAATGTAATGTGTTTACCATGTGGGCAGCAGGGAAAATGTGTGTGTGTGTGTGTGTGTGTGTGTGTGTGTGTGTGTGTGTGTGTGTGTGTGTGTGTGTGTGTGTGTGTGTGTGTGTGTGTGTGAGAGAGAGAGACAGAGAGAGAGGTTGAACCCAGCCATTTTGTAAAAGGTGACTTGGCGGTTGCCGTCGTCCCTCTTCCCTGT
Source organism: Eutrigla gurnardus (assembly GCF_963514095.1). Classification (NCBI taxonomy): domain Eukaryota; kingdom Metazoa; phylum Chordata; class Actinopteri; order Perciformes; family Triglidae; genus Eutrigla; species Eutrigla gurnardus. The sequence goes on from NC_139927.1 coordinate 13,865,514, forward strand.
GCATGTCTATCTTTGTACACTCCCCAGATCGCAAGTTTTAGCCGACACAAGCTCTCTGAGTCGCTCATGAACATTTGTAAAGATATATATAAATATTTAAATTACTTTTTCTTGTAGGCTTTCAACTATATATATGTTAAATCCCTACCTTCTAAAAAAAAATTCTGGTGTTCAATAAAGACAGTTGCTGCGTGTTCTACTATTTACTCTGGTTTTATGACGCACGCACACGCACACACGCACACACGCACGCGCCAGGTGTAAACACACAGAAGGTGGCAAAAGAGCGAGCAGACACTAAGAAGAGGCAGCACAGATCAAAGCCAGCGAGTGTGAATTATCCATACGAGTTCACAGTGTTGGAATTAGAAAAAGGAAGTCAGGGTTCCTCTTTAATGTTGTGAAAAAAAGGCTATACAGAAAAGTTCAAAAGACACCTTTGTGCGCTTCCTTCCAGTTTGAGCGACTTGTGTCAGATTTTCTGCTTGTGAAAAAAAACGATGATGAGAGAGAGAGAGAGAGAGAGAGAGAGAGAGAGAGAGAGAGAGAGAGAGAGAGAGAGAGAGAGAGAGAGAGGAGCAGCTGCCTGTTGGCGTCTCCATCCGGGCTCTGAGGCTTCTGTTTACTCTTTAATATTCCAGTCATTTAAAAGGAGGTCACGTTCACTGCACAGCACAACAATAAAAGAATCAGACGAGGATGCGTTCACGCGCCGGTTTGTCACCCTGCATCCGTTCAAGCGGCGCCCATGGGTGCGAAACGCACTATAGCTGCACGAGGACGTGCGACACACGGGTGATGGTTTTCTGATTGTCTGGTCTGGTTTTTTTTGACAGATGGTGTTATCTCAGAACTATACACGCACGCGCAGTCGATGCTTTACCAAGTCGAGACAAAGGATAATGAACTGCGAAATGCCAAAAATAATGATGTCAAGTGGTAAATAACAGGTTGTTATTGTTGTTTTGTTACAGCGATTTATTCCACAAATCTGTGGCGCGTGCGACCACCTGCAGGTGTCCGTGAACACACCTTATAATGACGGTGTTTCCATCCAATATGATAAACAATAAAACCAAACCATCACACAACTGCCAACTTTTGATTTAGTGCTTGAACTATAATTTGATTAATAGACCACATCACCTATTTAGCTTTTTTTTTTATTTTTTTTATTTTATTTATTGTTCGTGCAAAAAACGTCACAATCAAGCACTTTGAAGACGTCATCTCCGTTCTGGGTAATTGTGAGTTCACACGGTTTCCCAACATTTCGTCGATTAAAACCGAATGATCATCATTTCACTTCAATAATAATGTACAGTCTGTGTTTGCTTTTATACTCGCTTCTTTACGTCTGGGTTCTTTTACAAGAAGCAGCATTTTTTTATTTACTCATTAACAAGCAGGAGCTTTTATTATTATTATTATTATTATTATTATTATTATTATTATTATTATTATTATTATTATTATTATCAATCATCATCATCATCATCTGGGATATCTGGCACCCTTTTGCTGGTTTGCCTGAGAAACATTTACTCAGAGGACTGTAATGACGGCTCAACTTTTTACTTTTTTTGGGGGGGGGGGGGTTATGCAGAAAACGTTCAGTTTGACAGTATTTGTATGGCGGTTGCTATGGCTACAGACTAACATACATGCGAGCTTTATTTTATCATACATGTTTCAATCACCTTGAATCAGCCTGATGTAGAATCTGGAAACAAGCAACGACAGCAACACACGTGCACGCGCATACACGCCGTGCACGCACGTATGCAAACACACCACTCGGGGAAAGCAACTCAATCACGCTTTTGTTTGTCAATGCCGGATGCTAAACACGTGATCCCCGCTGACCCCGGATCAGAATGGAGGCGCGAGCTTCATCAACGATGAGCTGGAGAAATGGGAAATCGATGCATTCGCGCCTGTAAAATTGACGAATTGACAAGAATGAATCACAAGTTCGACAATCAGCGACGCATAATGTGATCCATACATCATATTTAATGTGCAGTGCAGATATTTATAAGAAAGTGAGCTTTCAAGTCCCAGAACACACAAGTGTACATCTGCAGCCCAGAGATTCCATTTACATGGAGGTGAATGAGACAGCCGGAGGTCTCGGAGGGACCGGGACTCCTGCAGACTGAGTCACGAACAGCAAACTCTGACAACTTCTAAGCCCCCTCTTCCTCCAGTCTGTCTCATCTGACGCCGTAACCCTCCTCCTCCTCCCCTGCCTCTCTGCTAAAACCTCTTCCTCCTTCGGTCCTGATCCCGCTCAAGTCCCAGGAACGTTCAAGGCCTTCTTCTCCTCCTCGGCTGTCGTCCTGACTCTCCCCGTGTGCACAGTAGACAGGAACGCCCTTTACTGCACTTAGTGATCATCCACCTCTGCTGCAGTTGGTTTAGTACTAAAGCACAGTGGACTTTGGTTGAGGTGTTAGTGTGTACAAGTGCTCTGGTGCCACTCTACAGAATCATCAGTCTGACAACATTCAAGTCTTGAGCCTGTTATTGTTTAATAGTCGGCCTTTTTATATATTTTGTATATTTTCTATTCTTTAAATTCTAAATCTCATCAATGGTGTGATGATTTGTGACCTTTTCCTCGAGTAATCCGTATTAATTACTCACATGTACATGTTTCAGTGCTGAACTCCATGTTGTTGCCTCATTTCTTGGCCTCCGTCGCTCTTTTCTTTTCTTTTGTGGTGTTCTAGTGCGACCTAGTGGCCGAAAGCCGAACTGCAGCCACATAACTTTACACTACATAATGTGACACTGGCTAGAAAAATGGGGATCCTGATGAACATATGAACGGAGTTGATATCTTAAGATGTTATAATAAATGGCGAATGAATGAATGGAGTCCATATGGACTATAGGAGAGCATAAAAGACCGCAGATCCAAATGCTGCACATAATGTTTTTTCAAACAGTAAAAATTCAAGAAAATAAAGGAATTATTTTCATAACCTGGTTTTCAGACGTTTATGTCCACAGCAAAATATATTAGTCATTGGCCGAGCATTTACTGAATACTGAAGAATGAATAATTAACTTTTTTTACAAACTTAAAACCATTCCAATTCTATACACTTAAATATTGCCGGGTTCTGTCGAGCCATTTTGTTGGTGCTATGATCAAAGTAGTGCATACAGTAATACTACACTACATCTTGATAACTGGAAGAAATCTGCCGTTGTAACTACAGAAAAAAACAGTGAGTGATGTTGAAAATGTGCACAAGCAACCCTAATAATGAACCCTCTAATTACTTAAACTTTAATTCCGTGTGTTTTTCCTCATGTGCTATCATAAGTATACATGATCAAAGGATTATTGCACCTTTTTCAGATTTATATTCAGTCATATTCAACAATAGCCCGGGTTATGATGCACTGGCAGCATGTATGTGAATGAAGGCGTTATGGCACAAGGAGCAGGTGAGATCAAACACCTTCCTCCGGACGGAAATCCCAGTAAAAAGTGAAAATATGTCACTTTGGGGGTGACGGTAGTGAACAATAGCACACAGAGCAGTATTAGTGTGACATGTGTGTGTAAATGTATGCTGATACATCGTGTGTCAAAGCCCTGCAGGACAACAACCACAACCATGCCTCTAGACTTGCAGACTGTCAGGACATCTGTCATCGCTGACAGTCATATGTCCCTGCAATGAGCGTGTGTGTGTGTGTGTGTGTGTGTGTGTGTGTGTGTGTGTGTGTGTGTGTGTGTGTGAGAGAGAGAGAAAGGATGAGTGAATATTTGGCAGGGGTCATTCCAGAGAACATGGGAACAGCCGTGCTTCTTAAACATTCATGTCTGGCATCCACAGTGGCAGGTTTTTTTTTTTTTGCATCATACATCAAAAGGAGCTGAAACATGGCACCCATTTTAGAGAAAAACCTACACATACAGGATTGTATGGAGGATATATATACTGTGGTGGACATCCAAAAACGCATTTAAGTGCCCGAACTGAATAGAAAGCACAGATTTTTAATCAGTATAAAGACGACTACATGGAATTCCTGACAGTAATTGTGTGCACACACCAACAAATGTGTATTCCCTCCTTAATCTATTTTTTCCTGTTGTGTAAATAACATGAATGACTAGAGTCCTTCGATCATTTTAAATCTACTAAATGAAAATAAGGCGATTTCACCCCTTAAAACCAATTTTACTGAGTCATTTTGAATGGGGAACAATGGGACACGATTTTACAGTCCAGTTTTGACGGATGGGTGCATGTATACTCTCGTACCACTAGGGGGAGCAGTTTACAAACACTTGGATGAAGTCGCACAGGGACGGATTAGATGGGGGCTGTGCGAGGAGGATAGGATAGATTTAAATATGTAGTCCATTTAAAGAGTGACACTAAATCTGTGTCTTGTTTGTTTCCTGCTGCGCGAGGAGGGAATACGAGTACAGCAAAGGCATCCACGAATGTGTTAAACTAGAATATGGAACAGACAATTCTTGTCAATGTGAAGCTACTCTTCATTAAGAAAATGATCACAGAGACTGTATTGAGCATCAAAAATGGGCGTGACTCATTAATAAGATTGAATATACACGCAGGTGAATGCAGGAGACAATAATCTTTTAATGCCAAAATTATATTGACAATATCACTATTTTACTATTTTCCCCTGCATACTTGAGAACATATTATATTAAATATTATATGTATATATTAGTCTGCTTTGTGCTTAGACCCCATTATTAAATGTCATTTTTTAAATATTATTATATTTAACATTCATCTTATATGAAATAATAGGTTTTATTTCAGTTAATTATTTTTTGTATTTAATTTTTATTGATTTATTTTACTCAATTTTTTTACTTTGTCATCACATATTAATAGAGATAATAGTGCAATATTGCCATATTCTGTCCATATATCACCCACACCCATACAATGTAGTTGACAGATTTAAAATCAGTCTCACCACCAAGTATTGATTATTGAAGATTGGTACAACATAAACAGTGAGTGATATCATACTTCATGTATGTGTGGAAGTAGCACCATCCTGCATTCCACTTCATTAATCCACCAGTTATAGTTATGATTTTTAATTCCTGCACACCCTCGCCAACGTGAGTCCTTGTGATCATGCAGCAGTAGTTCTAAATGCAAAAATGTCATGCAAATAAAATATAAATAAATAGATAAACAGAGTAAAAAAGCACAGATCTCCACAGGAAGGGGGGGGGGGGGGTCACTGAATGGTTAGATGAGTGTGAAAATATAACATGATTGACATCATGTGGCCCTTCACAGTCACCAGATCTTAACCCAGCAGAACAACCACGGGGGGTTTTGGGTAAACCGGCGCTCTCCACCACCAACCACCATCGACATGAGGGAATGACTATGGAAGAACGCTGTTCATCCCTCCAGTAAAGAGAACCAGAGCTGATGTGCCAAGATGATTGGTTTTCTTCTGCCTATTTATATATTATACATGTTTGTCAGGAAAACTCCTCCACCGGTCCAACAACCTTTATCAAGACAATGATGGGCACTGGGAGTCAGACATAAGAAGCACTAGAAGATATCATTTGGACTTTATATTAGATTTTTTTGTTGTTGTTGTTGTTGTTATTGGTCACTCATGTAGAAATTGATTTGATTCCAACTATCATTGTTCACTTCTATCAGTCTTTGCTTCACTTTGTTCTTGGAAAAGAAAATCAGACATTGTAAGATAAAAATGTCATGCTATTTGGAATCCCAGTGATTTAAGTCACCCTTTATTCATCTTTGTTTAAAATAATGTGCATGAAAGGCTCTTGCTAATTTGGCTGTGCTTTTATTTTTGTAAATGACAGAGATGCACCCTCATAAATCCTGTTCTCTTTGTATCTATTTGCTCATATAGTGGTGGTGCTAGCTCTTCTTATAACAGTAGTGGAGTCTTTACAGGGGTTCCCCATTCACAAAGCCTGCCTGACTTTACAGAGGGCGGAGGGAGGGAGGGAGAGAGAGATACAGAGAGAGAGGGAGAGAGAGAGAGAGAGAGAGAGAGAGAGAGAGAGAGAGAGAGAGAGAGAGAGAGAGAGAGAGAGAGAGAGAGAGAGAGAGAGTTGAGACATCCCTTCCTCACTTGGCTGCATTCGGTTTACCGACACCGGAGAAGCGACCATGCTGTGGAAACTAGTTGAGAATGTCAAGTATGAAGATATTTATGAGGTAACGTTGCCGTCCGACTGTTTGTGCTCTTGAGGACTTGTGAGAAAATGCTGCTATGCGGGAATAATGAAGCGTTAAGTTGGGTGAGGAGGCTTTAGGCCCGTTTCTGTGTGATGTGGTTGACTTAATGTGAATTGGAGGACATTTGGATCCACGGCGAGATATTTGGTTGGTTTGCGCGCAGATGCTTTTTAAAGTGGTGACAACATGTCATGTTGCGTGAGGTTACGGTGCAGGGTCACGCGCCTTTTTTGTAGTCATAAGCTAAAATTCGGGAGAAAAATTACATTGGATATAGATAATTGCATTTCAGCTTTTCTTATATTTCTACATGTATATTTTAAATTAGCCACAGAGTATTTGAACACATTCGTGTTTAAAAGCAAATTAAGATAATTGTTTTTTTGGAATAAATGTAGCTCATACATTTCTCAAAAATTGTATTTACAAAAAGACCAGTGATGCTGCAAAAAAATGTGTTATAAAAATGCACAATTTTACAGCAAAATAGCAATAATACACGCTGGTTCAGAAGAGGGTGGTGATGTGTTTGAAGGATGTAAATCATTTGGCTTTGATCCCAGAACAATCATTTAAAAAAAAATAAAAAACGAGCGAGAGGAAGGGGCGAAATACCGCCGCGCGCGGGGGGCGAAACGCTGCTCCGGCTCGCGCTGAAAGGGGGGGGGGGGGGGGCTCGAGCACAAAGCAGGCGAAGAAAAAGGGCAGCTCGCGAGGCCCCTCGGCTCAGCCCGGTGGGAAACCCTTGTCTCGTGCCGCACATGGCATTTCTCCCACGGCGCGAGGGGAGGGAGGCCATAATGTTGTTAAACAAGTCATCCAAGAGGGCGAAGAGGGGCCGTCGTAGTCCACAATATAAAGTTTAATCGCTTCTTTTGACTCGTGACACCATTCACGCGAGTCCCCCGCGCGCCCTGGAGTGTCACGGGTGTATGTGTGTGTGGGGGTTTTTTTTTTCCTCCAGGAGGCTAATAAAAGGCAGCTGCAACACTGCACGAGCCACCGTGTATCCAGCGTGTATTATTCAGTGTTGCTGACAGGCTGGCGTCGGGGTGGAATGTGGAGTGACTGCAGGAATATCTCAATCAGACGGGGAAACTGCATTTGACTGGTGGAAGCCTTTCCCGGGTGTGTTTGGTGGGGACAGAGGCTTTGACCCTGGTGGTTTTCAGTGTCATGCTTGAGCCAGTGAGCTTTAGAGAAATCACTGTTTAACTCGACTTGTGTTGGTTTTTATAACGCCTGTTTGCGCAGAAATGTTTTATGCTAAAGTGTCTCCAGCTGCAAGAAAGAGCACATTTTTGCGCATAAAAATGCACCCCAAATTTGTGTTTTTTTGTGATGGGGGATTCCTCGCTGCTTCTGGTCACCCTGTTTGCTCTCTCCTGCGCGCGCGAGAGAGAGACAGTCCTCTTTTCTACCTCCTGGTGTTCGCGCGTCGTTTCGGCTCTCCACGGAATTTAAAACGTCACTCACGGTTGCGCGAGAGCCTTCACGCTCCATGTGTCGCCAGTCCCCCTGCCTCGCGCACATTAATATTCCTGTAAGTCTCAGTCATGAATAACAATTACACCGTACACCGGGGGTAGAAGGCGGGACGCTCTCGGTGCTCACAGTCAGAGCGGCGGCAGCTCCGGGCGGAGGAAGGTTCATCATGGAGCTGTAGAGCAGGGCCGTGCCTCGCAGATAACAAACGAGCAGCTTTTTTTTTTTAACGCGGGGTGATCTTGGCTATCCCGGCCCATCACTATCGTTACGATCCCGCTGTCTCACCGTAAGCCCGCTCGTGACGCCAGCAGAGAGGTTACAAAATGTTAGTTCACTCCTACTCCACCGCGGTGAGTCTCCTTCCCTCACCATCTATTTCACCATTCATTTCCGTAAACTAGACGATGCAAGGAGGTTTTCGTTTGTGACACATTTGAAATTAGACTTACATTTTTTTTTTCCTTTATGACTTTTGGATCTCCTGAACAAAAAAAGCAGTTAGGCTGCTTTGGCTACATCACCGGGGGCAATACTCCAATAAATACAGCATGGTCCCGGGCCTCCGTGTGCTTTCATTTCGTTCAAATGTGGTTCCACTTCTGATTTGTTTCTGTTCTTCCCCGCACCCATCTTCAAGGACCGGCATGACGGTGTGTCGAGCCACAGCTCGCGCCTGTCCCAGCTGGGCTCGGTATCCCACGCGGGACCCTACTCCAGCGCGCCGCCGCTGTCTCACGCGCCATCGTCGGACTTCCAGCCTCCGTACTTTCCGCCACCGTACCAGCCGCTCGCTCACTACCAGAGCCAGGACCCGTACTCCCACGTCAGCGACCCGTACTCCCTGAACTCCCTGCACCAGAGCCAGCAGAGCGCATGGGGGGCGCGGCAGCGGCAGGACGCCGCCGGGGATCGGATGGATACCTCGGCTCTGTTGGCGCAACCGCGGGCCTCGCTGCCTCAGCTGTCCGGGCTGGACCCGCGGCGGGACTACGGAGTGCGGCGGCCCGATGTGCTGCTGCACTCCGCTCACCCGGGACTAGACTCCGGTATGGGCGACGGACTGCTGCAGGGGCTGCATGGTATGGAGGATGTTCAGGTGAGTCACAGATCACAGTTGAGATATCCAAGACTTAAAGTGCATGTAACATATGTTCCACTTCCAGTGGTTTAAGTGTTTTAATGATGCTCAGATCACCATATCCGAGAAAGGTCAACTGCAAGTCCAGATCTGTTGGTCAACATATGGAATATGCCACGACAATATTCAAATGTATTATCTCCATAGTGGATAAACCAGAATTTTACTATCCCCGGTTAGACTGATAAACATTTCCATGTCAACATGTTTAGTTGGGATGGCATGAAATACTACGAGATGAAGGCGAATAAGAAACAAACGGATTGGTAATTGTTGACAGTTGTCTTCTTCACTGTCTCGGCGCCTTCCGAGTTCAGGTCGGTGAACTCGGAGCAGCTCCCTGGGGGCTGGACTCTCTCAGCAGCTGTAGCCATGAGCACAAATGGCCCACAGCGAAACGAGCCGTCTTCACAGAGCTGAGGTCTTCTTTGATGAGAAGATGCTGATATGTGGAATAATTCACAATTTGCTGCGTGGAGCTCCAATGTTGCTTCTGCGAATCAAAATTCAGCCCTTGATATCATGATTATGAGATCCTAAAATCAGCTTTCACTTATAGAAAAATAACCTTTTGTGTTTTTTTTTCTGCATTTTTATTATAATAATAATAATTATTATTTTAAGCATTATTTTTTGTTTAACAGGATAATACAGATTTACATATAATGTTTTGCTGCCATATATTAAGCTACACCATATATTATAATAAATAATATTCACGTGGTGAAATAGACTTTACAGAGGATTTCATCTTCCCCTCGTTTGCCCCCAGGGGTACAACCATCACGAATTGTTTGCAATTTAACCTCCACATTAGATTCTCATTTCTGGCTTTCCGTGTTTGTGTCACGCATTTATTAACCCCGTTTAAATATGTTTAAACAAGTTCTATTTCCCCTTCTTGTGTTGTGAGCGTGCAGCAGCAGCGACGACAACAGCAGGGCTGTTCAAAGAGGAATTTATCTCGCAGGGTGATGAACGAGATTGACGAATGAGGCTTTAAACGTGTGCGAGTAGAATGCAGAGAGGGGCTGGATTGTACATTTGCTCTGTGGAAACACGTCATTTAAAAGGCGTTCATGCTGAAAATTCTTTAAAAAAACTTCCACGTGCTCGTTAAGTGCAAACTATGGATCTTTTTGAGCAAAGCAGACTGTAATGAATTGTATTATTTATCTCGGTTCTAACAGACCATTGACGACACCAACGGGAACATACTGGATCAATCAGTAATTAAGAAAGGTAACACACACACACACACACACACACACACACACACACACACACACACACACACACACACACACACACACACACACACACACACACACACAGTAATGTTACCAATATAATGAATTAATATGGGATATAAATACCAAATATATTTCCAAAACAACAACCATTGACATGTTTGAGGCAATATGTCGAGCTGCTCATCTTTCTTCATTTACTACTGTATCATTTCTTCTCTATGAATTATGATCCCCCCCCCCCCCCGACACCGGGTTAACGATGCCGGTATAGTGACTCGAGCAGGCGGCGTGTCCCTGACAGGCCGCCGCCGCCCTGATGATGTGCGGTGATTTAGTTACGGGATGTTGAGTGACTGAGCTCCCCGCGGGGCATTTAAGCCGCTGATGTAATAAATGGCACCGCTCACGGAGATCTCGTGAGCTCGTTTAGAGCTAATCTGCGGTATTATCCCCCGCGGAGCCATCAAAAAAAAACTGCCCCCTACGCATGCACGCACGAGCCTTTTTTTTTTACACCATTAGCGCGCGCATTAACACGCGGGATGAAGGAGCAGCCAGTGCTGCCGGTGGTGAGTTAAACCGGCCGTAGAGAAAAGACGGGGAGGTGGTTAATGCGATTTGAGCGCGCGAGCCAATCAACAATCGATAATATTGTAATGAGAATGTCGCGCGACATTAAATAACAGCAAATGCCCGGCGCGTGGGCGCTTCATTAGGGGCGGAGGCCCGCCCTCTGAGATGCTCTTAACGAAGTTGGACGGATGAGCTTTACGCATGGGAACGCGGAACGGGTGCATCCTTCTGTGTGTGTGTGTGTGTTACGTATAGGGAAGCACTCATGTGACCTCTGACCTTCCACTTCCAGTTCCCATGCCACACAAGAACATGGGCTCCCTGATGCTCGGCAAGGACGGCCTGATCGGTGGGATCACCGTCAACATAAACGAGGTGTTCTGCTCGGTACCGGGCCGCCTGTCGCTGCTCAGCTCCACCTCCAAGTACAAAGTGACCGTAGGGGAGGTGCAGAGGAGACTGTCCCCGCCCGAGTGCCTGAACGCCTCCTTGTTGGGGGGCGTGTTGAGAAGGTACGCATGTTGACGCATTATTAAATCTCCAGATGTGTAAAAAAAGCTCTGGCTCGGGGATCTGTATAATTAAACCCTGAGCTGCGAGGAAAAGGCCTCTCGACCTCACAGATTCTACTTAACGTTGAGAAAATCTCTGGAGACAAACAAGCTGATGACTTTCCACAATTTGAAATTGGCCATTTATTAATATAATGCTGTTCGAGAGGATTGTTTTGTAATATTATTTAAAAATGTCTCTAAAAAGATGTGCCCTACTTCTTCAAATATTCAATTGACATTAATTAGTTTCGTTTTTTCCCCACAGAGCAAAGTCCAAAAACGGTGGGAAATGTCTGAGAGAAAAGCTGGAGAAGATTGGACTCAATTTACCAGCTGGAAGACGCAAAGCTGCCAACGTCACATTACTAACATCTCTCGTAGAAGGTGACTGTTATTTATTTTTTAACTCAATATTACAGAAACTGAAGAAATGTATCCTTTACTCCGAGACAGAGTCACGAAAAGCAATCATTTTGATTTGCTCCCCATGTCAATTATTTAAACGTCACCAACAATTACACATGGATAAAATACAGGACTGCAAAGGTCACGACCTTACAGGCTTGACGAATGACCCCGTATTCACAAAGTGGCTGCAACAACATAATAACAGGAACATTAATATCCAATAGTGAATGAGTGGAGAGAGGATGGGGTTATTAAATTCAATTCCTTGATTGATTAAAGGCTGCAGTTTGGGCCTTGTGTGCAAACTGTTTTTTTACCCTCATAGCCCACTTTAATATTCCCCATAAATGTGGTTATTCCAATTAAGACAACAAGGTAATATATATAAAAAAAATCTAATATTTTTATTCGACACAGGATTTTCTCTTCTACTCAGAAACTCACAGAGCTGCTTAGAACAAGTGAGCAGACATTTTTAGACTTAATAAAAAATATTCTCCTTTGTTGTTATAACCACGAACATTAAGTTATAAGCACCTGACGTTAATATGCCGATATAACAGTGAGAAATGTGCCATTTTCTACTGTTTTTGCCTCACCTGAGAGGAAGGGAAAATAGTGCGTAAAAGGTTAACCTCTCTGTAGACGCAGGAAATCGACTTGCCACAGAACATAAACGAATGCTTGATAATAATATAGCAACAAACACACGAGAGTGTGTTCGTCTGTATGACGCTGACTGAAACCACGCCTCCCCCCAGGTGAAGCGGTCCACCTGGCCCGGGACTTCGGCTACATCTGCGAGACGGAGTTTCCCACCAAAGCCGTGAGCGAGTACCTCAACCGGCAGCACACGGACCCCAACGAGCTGCACACGCGGAAAAACATGCTGCTGGCGACAAAGTGAGTGTGATGGAGCGTTTGATTGGATTCATTATAGTGTTTCTAGGATGTCAAAGTCTGCAGTAGCATAAAGGGAGATACCGGCGGTAATGACATCACACGCACTGAGTAGCTGTAGTTTAATCATTTAGGTACATTCAACCGGAGAACTGCATCATGGGAGATGAGGAGGACAAAGGTCAGGGCCCTGATAACAGCACTGGAGAGCAACGTGCCCGTCAAACAAAAACACTCAGTGTGTCTTGAGACATTTCCAGTTCAGTCTGTTGTGTATAAATGCAACATTTGGGTTCCCGTTTGACCAATTTAACGCTTCCAGGGCGCCATTTGGAAACCTTTTGTTGCTGCTGAGTTTAATCACACAATTGTCACGCACGCTTCTTCTTCTGCAAGTAGTTACATTTCTGATTAATTAAATTATTTGAAAATGAAAGCCTCTTTCCCGGGGCCTCCGTGGCCCCTCTTGAAGACCCCCCCGGGGGGTTGCAGACCTCGCCTCTATGCCTTGCGCTTTACTCCGTATTGCCACGGCGAACATGGCACTGACATTTAAAGAGAGAGGGTGAGATTTTCTTAACGAAACGCCATCAAACCCAGATATGGATCTAACCTGTGATGCAAATGGCTGATTGAAAAATTGCCACGCTGACAGACGAGGGCAGTTAAATTCAATCCGACCGTTTAAGAAATGAGCAGAGCTCTGATCGTGATCTTATATTAATCTTATAAACCAAAGTGGGCAAGGCATTCATTTGCACCAACCGAGTAACCTTTAGCTCACATCCACCTTATATGATGCAGGACTCCTCTAATGCGGTCTATATGGCTCACAGACGTGATTAAATACGAGCTCGGAGGTTTCTAGTGCGTGTTTGACCGCTGCTTCTGGTCTTAGAAGCGATCCCTTTTACTGGTTCTCCTCCTGAAGTTACTTATATTAATCCATTTTTTATGGCTGTTAAACTGTGGAATTGAATCCAGGATCTTCTGATTACTTTTGGCAAAGCGAGCAAGATTCTCTCTAAAAGAAACCAGGGGAGGAGAGGTGATGTGGATGTATGAATGTGGATTAAATCGCAGGATTGCTTTGGATTTTTGCCCCTCTTTTTCTTTTGTACAATGACCAAAAAAGCCTCTTTTTTTTTTGCCAATTAATGAGCAGTCCTGTTCTATGCTCATTTATTCCCCTGAATGAGTTTTTCTAGATGAAACGGTTGCAAACGGAGCTGTAAACTATCGAACAAAGATCCCTTCAGGAAGCTTGTATTTTTAGCTTGCATAAATAGTGCTGTCTGCCGGCCTGCGCTGCATAAACCATCTGCCTCCCTGCGTGTGTGTGTGTGTGTGTGTGTGCATCCCAATGTACTCAGTATGTGCGGTGTGTTAGGTGGTGGATGTTTGATGCTCGGATTCAAACCTGTTCCAATACTGTGTGTCGGTGCTGCCTGTTAGAAATTCATTATTTAGCAGTGAAGTGTTTCAAGTCGTCAGAAAACAACAGCGAGAGCCTTGAGTGTAGCCCGGGGTGGCGGCTTCTCCTCTCTACTCCCCTAACCCCAGCTGGGCTCGGCCTGCACAGCCTGTCACTCATTTGCTGGAGCTCTGCCCTAAGGCCGCTCATAGTGTGTGTGTGTGTGTGTGTGTGTGTGTGTGTGTGTACAAATTTGAGAGAGAGAGAGGTCTCTTGAATATAAAATGTGGGCCTAAAACCGGAGGATGATTTGCTGAAATTTCACAAGCAAAACAAGGTTTTTCTCTTTTTGCATTATTATGATTTTTGTTTTTTTGCATGTGAAGAAGGAAAATCCGTTCGATGACCTCGTGTCTCAAATGACACATATTAACACGAACAGATTGGCTATTAATGTTGAGGCCTCACATTATACAACATTCTGCCTCCTGCCTTCATCTCAGTTTCCAGATATCAGCGGCTTTTGAAATGTTATGTGATTTTTGGCTTTCAGCATACATGGATGTATTTTACATTTAAAGTGCTGTGCTTTTACATAAACATAAATGACTTAATAGTGAGTTTATACAGATTGAGGGAGGGTGGCCAGCAGAGTCAGAACCAGAAACTTTGTTGAGGCCTTCAGAATCAAAGAATTGGTTTAGATTTTGAAGGAACACAACAAAAAGGTGTAAACGTCTTCACAGGTTCACAGACCATAACTTCAGCTAGATGACGTATTTTTAAGGAATTATAATGTATAAACTTTATAAACTTTTGCATTAGCATCCCATCCCAGTGAGCAGGTGGGTGGGGTGCTGCTGAACCATCTGAAAGAATGGTGAAATGTGCTGTGAAGTGTGAGATTTGAACATATTTTACCTGCCTTGTAAGGTTTTTTCAATAGGTTGCATTCAGTGTTATTGCAGGAACGTCGGAAACTAATGCTGCAAATTATCACTCAGCGTCATCTCGTGAGGCGGTTTCACCACAGAGGCATCTCAGTAAGATGGTGGTGGTCCTGAGGTCTTAAGATAGGCAGAGGTTGCTGATACTGCAGAGTGGGAAGTAACAAAGTAAAATACTTTTGCAGTAACAAAGTAAAATACTTTGTTACTGCACTCTATCTATTAATTTCTCTACTTTAAATTTCAAAACAGGCTGGTTACTTTAGTTTTAATGCATTTGAAGGGAATTGTTTTTTTTTTATTATTAACATAATGTGAAAAAAACAGTCGTAGAAATGTCCTTCATATAGGGATACTTATGACATAATTATTATAATTTGTCCTTTAAAGTGATACTTTTGCTACTCATGCTTTGAGTACATTTCAGAGCATGTACTTTTTCAGGTTTACTTGAATAAAGAAGTTGAATCAGTACTTCTACTTTTATCAGAGACTTTTTGAACATAAGTGTATTTCTACTTGAGTATAGAATGTCTGTACTTCTGAAACTCTGGCATACTGTAGGCTACAGTGTTTTGCTGACAGGGCCAGGATTTATAGGCATTTTAATACAAATTTAATATTTATCTGATATTCTGCAAATTAACACATTGACTGGAGGCAACTCAACGAGCTGTTTGGATCATGTTACAAACAAGTAGGCATTATTTTTTGTTGCAAGTTACACAATTATTGGTTTTCGGAGAGTTTAAAACACTGAAATTACAGATACTGAATACTTCCACCGAATGTCCCCTATCAGCAGTGGTATTACTACTTTAGGGAAATCCTAAGTTCCCTCCCTGACGTATTGCTGTGTCTTCTCCCCTGCAGACAACTGTGCAAGGAGTTCACAGACCTGCTGGCCCAGGATAGGACTCCCCTGGGCAACTCGAGGCCCAGCCCCATCCTGGAGCCCGGCATCCAGAGCTGCCTCTCCCACTTCTCCTTCATCACGCACGGCTTCGGCTCGCCCGCCATCTGCGCCGCGCTCACCACCCTCCAGAACTACCTCACCGAGGCTCTCAAAGGACTCGACAAGATGTTTCTCAACAACCCTCCCAACAGCCGGCACGGGGACGGCGGCAACAAGGCCGACAAAGAGGAGAAGCAGCGGAAATGAAGAAGGGGGGAGGACGATGGCGGAGAGCCGAACGGGAGGCAGACAAACGGACAGAGGCAACACCGTTACTTCTAGCTTTACACCACTGCCACTGACCGGCCACACAGGGCTGAGGTGGAGGAGGAGGAGGAGGAGGAGGAGGAGGAGGAGGAAGAGGAAAGCTTGGGAGAGAGAAAGAGGCAGAGGAAGACACCTGTGGGCCAGTGTCAGAGAGCACAGAGGGATGTTTCATCTGTGTTACGTTCTTTTCATTCCCCCGAGGACATGATGGTTACTGTGTTACATCCATTTCGCTCCCCCTGCCTGCATCCTGTGAGACTGAGATGCTGTGAGCGGCCAACAAACAACATTGGGTGTGTGTGTGTGCGTGTGTGTGTGTGTGTGTGTATGTGTGTGTGTGTGTGTGTGTGTCCCCACACAGAAAAAGCATTGTGGGTTGGGTGATGAGCATTCTATCTGTGAAACAGGTTTGTCTGGTTACTTAACACGAGTACGAGGAGGGAGGGTGTTAATTTATGTGTAAATATTTATTTATATTAATTTAAATGGATGGTTGTGTAAATAGGTGCACCAGCTGTTTTGCAGTAGGCCTATTTCTCTGTGATTCGACCTTTGTGAGCCGGCGGGGGTGCAGGACTCATGCAGTGTTTTTCTGTTCTTATAGAGCTGTTGTCATGGTACTGATGATGGGTAGACATGCTTCTAATTGTCCAGTGATTTCATTTCTATCACATTGATAATAAACCATGTGTTTTATTATGTGAGGTGTGCAGCCTGCGCCGTTTCTCCACTAGAGTCTCACTCAGGTTCGGGGGTCAGATTCATGACGTCAGAGCATTTGCCTTGATTTACTACAGTGATATATTAATGAACACATGAAAGGGAAGTAGTTTGCATCTGGAATTAAAAAGAAAATGCAACTTTCTGAAAGAAATTGGAGTTGGATCCCAACACTAGTAATTTATTAATCATGGTATTGGCCGGCTGTCTTTGCTTGTCATTCTGATTGAATGAAATGTGAGTTAGTGTTTAAATAACTGCTGTCTCTTCATCAAAATCTAAATGTCTTCCTGGTTTGTTACCAGTGTAAATATATATATATATATATATATATATATATATATATACATATATATATATATATATATATATATATATATATATATATATATATATACACATATTAATATTAAGATCTAATTAATGGACAAACAACAGCATAAAAAAAAACAGAAAAATGAATTTGACTTTTTATTTAAACCCATTATTCACAGAGACAAAGCATTTCCGATCATTGTGAAGACAATAACAAAACAGGACTAATAATAGTTAGTTTTATTCATTATAAATAAGCAACACAGTTTAACAGCGGTCTGAAGGAGATAATATTCTAGTCCTCCGTCCTCCTGAAGGTCGATGGAAGTCGTAAGAAATGGAGATATTTAAAAGTAACAGTCTTTGATTCAATGTAAAAAAAAGAAAGAAATTAAAAAAAAGAAATTAACCCCACCAACAAACACAAAAACTATGTCACATTGAAGGAAAATAACTAATTCATAGTCATTGGTGTTTTTTGGTTGGGCTTGTTAAACTTAATGTTTGCGAAAACAAGACTCTTATATGCATGAGCAAACTTTTCAGTTATACATCACCAAGGCCAAAAGTTGCTGCATGCCTATTTGTTATTTCTAACATGGGAATTAAAGATATAGCCTCGTGGGATTGTTGACAAATGTATGGCATGTATAGTGCAAGATTAAAATAAAAACAAATAAGAACACTATTTTAGCTTTGTAAGTTTTAAAATATCAGTAGTAAAGTCTTGGGAAGACTGGAATGAACGCGCGCACGCGCACACACGCACGCACACACCATGATGGATACTGCCTTATTCCAGGGAGATAATTGGCTGTATTTTCCGGCCAGCGAGGCCTCGTTTCAGTCAGAGAGGCTTCTCTCTCTTCGCACGCGCGCGGGGGGAATAGAATCGTGCCTGGCGGCTCCGCTGCTGCTACCGCCGGTGCGCTAATGACGGGAGAGCGGCGCGAGACACGCAGAGAGAAAGTAGGGAGAGAGAGAGACGGGTAAAGAAAGCTAATGAGAAAGAGAGACGGGGAGAAAGAAAATAGGGAGCTTGAGAGAAGGGGGGGAGAGAGAAGAGGGGAGGAGGAGGAGGAGGAGGGGGTGGGGGGTAGTGTCCCGCGGGCTCAGCGCGAACCGTGAAGTGGAACGCCGCGTGACGCAGGTGCAGAGTTCAGCACCCGCATGTCCGCGAGCGATTCTCGCTCAACAAAGACAGGAAGCTGCTGAGCATCAGTGGCTACAACCACGACAGGTTGGCTGCAACAATAAAACAAACAAGCCGAAGGAAATAAAGCGACACACGCGGGAGAGAAGCGCGCGCGTTCGGACTAATCTAACCTATCCGTTCATCAAGAGGACGAGCGACGCTGTCGTTATATAAATAGATTTAAAAAGAAGTCGGCAACCAATACAAACTCGTGTAGGTCCGTCAGACAGCATGCAGGGCTCAGTGTAATGTTTTAAAATAAACTCACAGGAGGAACATCACTATAGGCAGTGTAGCTAATTAATACCAAATGAATGAGGCAAGTTTTTACACTGATTCAGCTGAGTGATAGGAAAAAAGATGGATATTGGGATGTTAAAGACAAAAATATATATATATAATAATCAAAATTTTAGTATAGATAGCAAAATGCAATTAATGAATGGGGGAAACCCTCTCCTTACTGAACTATTATCTATTAGCCTATACCTGTAGCAGTGATGGGATGTTTATCAACGTATTTCCTCTTGTGGGACAACAATGATCTCATAGGCAGGTGTTCTTTTATGACTGCTCATTTATTTGCTTTTCTCTCCTCAAACTTAGATCCCAAACAAGTAGGCCAACTAATATCTGGTGCAGGTTTATGGTCCGTTTGCCAACAGTTCAACAAGTTCATTTTTGTTTATTGAGCCTCAGGACTCTTGAAAATCTTCATTGTGTAGTGAAGACTACATTTATGAAAATATCTGGTGTTGTCTTCCAAGATCATGCAAATATTACATGTTTTGGTAATGTTATTATAAATAAGCTATTAACAATTTACTTTAGTAGGAAGGCTAAGGAGAATTTACCCATTTTTCTTCATAAGGTCAAAAATATTCCAAGTTATATGGCTTAGAATGTGCCGGGATATATTTAACACTTAATTACTAACTAACAAAAAATATACAAAAAATATCTGTGATACAGGTGACAGTAAAAGACACTGCTTTTAAAAATGTCAAACAACAAATACTGTTGTATGATTTGTATCCGTCATGAAAGATATGACATATTCAGTCACATACACAAAATACAATACAAAGACATTCATTCATAATAACAGATGATACCCTGTTGTGCATTCACTTGTGTTTTATAGATTAGTTTCATGCACCTGTAGTCAACGAAGGACAATAAATGTTTGCGAAACCCTGGCCTACAGGATTTAAAAGTATCGCTTTTAAAAGAAATGCTTTTAAACTTGTGGAGCTCTTCAACGGATACTGATTCCAGAAATCAACGCAAGCAGGAAGTTTTTAACCTCATGTAAATCACATACAAAAAAGTGTGTTCATCAGCTCACCTCACAAAATCCTGCCTACAGAGAACTAATGCCATAATGTAAAAAATCCAGGCTCACACAGGAGTCACTTGAGTTTTTCTGATGCAATCTCACAAAAAGAAACCAAATGTCTGGTGCAGGATAAGCAGAAAAGGTCAGGGTGGGTTACTCCCTGGAGGACCCTGGTAGTTCTATAGACCATTACAGTGAGCCGTGATGGAATACCATGATGTGGCTTTTGAACGGGGGTGACGTCATTTCCTCCTTTCTTTTGGTTCAGATAATATGTACAAAACATGCTCTGTGAGATCACCTGTTTTTGTAGGTCCATCGTGCTGATCCCGCAGAAAACACACCACTTCCTGTGCACCGGGGAAACGTCCACCAGCTGCGAAGTGTTCATCAGGGAGCTGGATGCAACACGAATTACCGCCGTTTGATAAATTGGTGATAATGGGAGGCAAATTTTATTTTTATGAAAAACGTCACGGGTCGTTACCTCAACGAGAGGGACCGGTGGAAGGTAATCCGGTTATGAACATGGACTGAGCTCATGAACACATTGGTAATATCTGACGTGTGCAGTATGAGGAGCGGCACTGGCGAGTCCTTCCTCGTATATATGCAGTTATGTCTGCGTCTCTGTCAGGCTGTCTGTCGTTATTGCCAGGAAGTGAGAGAGCGGGCCCCCAGCAGCAAAGCCCCTCAGCGTTCTGTCACGCAATGGGCTGTAAAAATGCTTATCCAAAATACACACACACACACACACACACACACACACACACACACACACACACAGGTTATCCAGAATGCAGACAGCCGAGTGCCGGTCGGGAGTAATTCCTGCTCGGGGCACTGTGCTCCAGGCAAGGCAGGCGCGTGTTGGATATTTCATTATTCATTAATTTACTGTTTAACAAATCCTGTCATTACTGAGCCTGAGCCGAGTTCACACACACACACACACACACACACACAAAACACACACTTGCAGCAGTGGGTGTCAGGCGTGGCAAATCGGCCTGTTTGATCCCGGCCTCCTCAACAAACGGGGAGAGAGCCATGAATAATAAGAAACGCGAAGCCTCGCCGGAACGAGGGAGCGTGACACCGTCTCACAAAAAGCCCTTTAGCGTGGAGCAAAGCTCCGCCGGGGCCTCACCGAGGGCCCAGGGTTCATTATATGAAAAGACAAAAACAAACAGTTGGCACAACCGTGATCGATATGAAAGGCAAAGCTCCCACACACACAAAAGGCAAACGTGAATCAGTCATGTTTGACAAAAGACGCCGCGCTGTTTCCTTTCTGCACATGGAGGAGTCTAGCATGGCTGCCTTTACGATACTCTCACTCCGGAGTCCACTAATGGGATCAGGATTACAGCGTTGAATGTGTGTTTTTGGCTCATACAGCCCCCGTTTATTTGTTTTTTTTATTTAGCTCAAATCCCTACAAGAACAAAGGGGTAACTACTTGAGTTTTCCCATAAAACATTTGAATATGTACACAAGGATGAACTCCGACACTAGAATAATGACTTTTACTTTCCCTTTTCAGTCTAGTTCACTTAATTAATTAACAGATGAAGCCTCGAGGCTACAAATATTCATTATTTCACAGGAAGAAAAACACGTA
Organism: Eutrigla gurnardus; assembly: GCF_963514095.1. Lineage (NCBI taxonomy): Eukaryota > Metazoa > Chordata > Actinopteri > Perciformes > Triglidae > Eutrigla > Eutrigla gurnardus. The sequence goes on from NC_139927.1 coordinate 13,886,855, forward strand.
TCATAAATATTTGAATGATATATTTGTCTTCTACAAATACATTGTATGCTAAATCGCTCTGTAACCAAACCCCACCATGTGAGACTGCGTTGTCCGTGGCTGGAGAAGGTGGAGAAAGGTGACCAGAGACCTGCAGCAATGCAACGGGCTAAAGCCTTCGAGTCCTGACGCTGAATGCCACACCGAAAGAATAAGGCCGGCGTTCCAAGGAGAAACGACTTCATTTCTGGAATCGCTGCCCTCAAGTATATGTCGCGGTCTGTGGGTGGCCACAGACTTGATGTCATTAGCATGTGACATATGTAGAGCTGACTGGGAGAGGCTGGAGGCCAGAGTTTGTCTCCGCCGCTCTTCTTGTGTCTACAGGGCCAGGCAGGCTGAGTCTGGGCTTTGTCAGCACTCAAGCATCCTCGCCACTGTCTGCCGCTGTTGATAGTGAGCACGTTTATCAGTATGCAGTGTGCATGAATGTGTGTTTGCTGCTGGCAGGAGGAGGAGGCGTGGGTGGGGGGGATCTGGCAGGTTGTTCTATCAGGGGGGGTCTTGGATGTGGATGTGTGGGCAGGGACACGGGCAGTCCGGGTCCCTTAAGGTTGGACTGAAGACGCTGAGTTGAAGTGACACAGCTGCTGCTGCCGATGCTGAGGCAGGGCTGCCTCTCCAGACGGGTCAAGGTTACGCAGAGGAGAATCCTGCTGCCGCCACGCAGCTCCTCGCTCTCGCTTACACACTGAGACACCCCGCATGCAAACGCAGGAATACAAAGCGCTGCTCTCTTCGCCACCGAGGTCGAACACGTGTGGAGATCTTCACGGGTTCATACACTGCATCGTAACAGGTTATCGGACGGCTTCTAGAGGTGTTAAAAGAGGGCTAACGATATGAACTTTCCCCCGCGCGGTTGTCGCGTAGCCTCTTGTGTTTTGCATCTGCTCAGATTCGTTTGATATTTTGGGGAATACGCTTATTTATTATGAAGTTAAATAAAAAATTAACTATGAAGCTACAGCCGGGAGATGGTTAACTTAGCTTAGCATAACGACAGGAAACAGTTAGCCAACACATTCCAGCGGCTCACGAATCAACACTTTGTATCTTGTTCATTTAATGTGTTGTAAAATCAATGTATGGTATTATGGAGTATTTCGAGCTATTTCTTTGTTGACTTCCTGGATTCTCTGCTGGTTGCCTGGCAACCTCACCGTGAAGACAAAGTTTGCACTCCATCTTGTACTGACACCACAAGGACAATTAACTTTCTCTAAACCAAGCAGTGTTCGTTGCCTTGATACAAGCACACATTTGTTAAACATAGCCAAGTAGTTTTAGTCTTCATCAAACCGGAGCAGATCAACAAAACGGTTAATGAGTAGCTTTGTTTGTTAACAGTTGAACAGCTCTCATCTGGCCTTCACGCTTTAATGTGCCAAACAAAGTCTTTTTAAATAACAGTGTCAAATTTCTACACGAGTCATTTTGTGACCTAAGATCTTTCTAAAACTAGCCCAAAAACAAAAACATTTTCACGGTTATATAATATCGTACAGTAGTGCTCGTTAACGTTGACCTTGAAATTCACCTCCTCTTACGCTTCACCGTGGGTATGAAATCTGCTGCTAACGATAAGCTGGAGAGAACGGAGAGAGATATGAGGGAACACTGGTAGTTCAATCTCATCTCAACCAAGAGACAAATCAATGCAGGTTTCAGCTACAGAGAAAAGGGGGGGATTTCTATATGTACACCAACACTATTGAATTCACACTTGTGCCATACATTTACCTCCACGGTCCTGTGAGAGCCAGTTATTAATACTGGCGTTTATTGTTGGAGGCATGCTGGGTCATAGCACTGACAGACCCAAACACCTGACCTGTGAATGGGAGGCGGTGTCACAGTGGGAGGTCAGACATGAAGACAAGAGTATCGATCGCTGACGTAAAGAGATTTCAAGTCAAGGAAGAGAAAGAGGAACACTTTGGCTAAAACGCATCCATTTTCCAGACGGGTCAATCCAGCGAACACAAGAACCGTCAAAGATGCTTCACCAACCGAGGAGAAGACAGTGGAGGAGGAATACGGCAACTAATGATGCTATTAGCAAAAGCAAAAGTATTGTTTCCACTTTTCAGGAAGCACGCCTGACCCCTTTGAATACCATTAAATCCAACTCGTGTCATGAATTGATTTACCTTCAAAAGCTACATCTGCATCTTCTTAGTCCTTCTTTTCAGATCAAAATAACTGAGTGACTCCACACAGCCTTGGATCAAATGTGAGTCAACTCTGAACACATATATGATAAGGCACTTACTGCAGTTTTGTTTACTTTTACTCCCTACATTTTAAAACAAATATCTGTACTTTCTCCAGCTGACATTTTCAAAACAGGCTTATTGATGTTTTTATGAGTGAGATTCAATTAGCCTTGCAAAAAAAACAGCCATAAAAATGTACTTAATAGGGATACTTTTTACTTTACACTTTAAGTACATTTTTGTCCTTCATAGTGATCTCATAGCATCTTGATGTCTATGTACGTGATGTAAATGCATTGCAAACACAAAAGGCTGATCAAAGATGAAACGAGGGAGGCGGGTGATGTATTTTGGGATGGGATGATGAGGGAGAAAACAGACAAACCGTATTGTCTGTTTGATACAGGTATAATAGAAATTCTGCTTTGGCTCACAGACTGTGTGAGACAGCAAGCAGCAAGGGGGAGAGAGAGAGAGAGAGAGAGAGAGAGAGAGAGAGAGAGAGAGAGAGAGAGAGAGAGAGATGCCCTCGGGGCGATGGAGGTCTCTGTTCAGTGTCTGAACAAAATGCCTAGTCTGATTGAGTGAGCAAGGCCATGAACCAACCTCCACCCCTATAACCCAGCCCACCCTCAGAACACGTGTGTGTGTGTGTGTGTGTGTGTGTGTGTGTGTGTGTGTGTGTGTGTGTGTGTGTGTGTGTGTGTGTGTGTGTGTGTGTGTGTGTGTGTGTGTGTGTGTGTGTGTATGTGTGTGTGTGTGTGTGTGTGTGTTAGGGCCAGCATCTCTCTGGCAGCTCAGATATGATGGGTACTGGTATTCAATTTGTTTGAATACATATTATTTTGTTTTATTAGTGTTTATCAATATAAATACGGACAACCATTTTGTTTTTATTTTTGAAATGAAAAAACAAACATAATATTAGAAAATGGTTGAAAGCGTCATTTTTAAAGACCAGCCTTAACCCCTAACTGCAATTAACATCCTTTTTTTTCTGGAAAAACTCTTATCTTGCGCTTTCTAACAATGTTTTATGACAGCTTGTGAAAAGTCTTTCTTTAAGGTCTATGTTGTCAACAAAACTTTTGATTTCACTATATTTATTAAATAAGTGAGCAAATGAAATGTGTATAAAATGAGTAAAATTAGATATTCAGTCAGCTGCAACATTAAAATGCATCTTTCATGTTACCGCATCAATCTAATATTATGACATATAATGTAGCAACTAAAGGGCCCTGCTGGCTGCATAGTGAGTACATATACTTAAAATACATTTTCTTGATTATATAGTTGCATACTTTAACTTTGGTAAGAGTTTGAATGCAGCACTTTTACTGGCAAAACTAAATCATGGTTGTAGTACTTTTACTTAAATAGAGATCTGAGTACTTCTTCCACAACTGGTAGAAACCAAAGAAATTCCTAACTGCGGTACTTGGAAACACTGCATTGGCACTCCAAACAGGCACTTTACTCGCATTAAAAAAAAAAGTATATTTCTAAAATGTAGCGGTCACTGTTGATATTGTGGTGGGCGGCTACAAATAAGTGTATGGGAAGCATTAGGAATGTAAATTCTGGATGGAAATCTGTTTTTAACCTTTTAAAAATCTGGGTTTTTGGTATAAAGACAGAAACTATCCGCTGGCTCAGTCTCAAAATTACAGTTTTGGCTTTTTTGAACACCCGTATCAGTTGAAGCAACTGTGTGTCTGTGAGTGAGTGTGTACGAACAAGGGACAAGGAGACAAAGGGGACGCTGGTGTGGCCGATGGGCTGCTTGGGTTGGTTTGGATGGCAGCAGCAGGGCTTTTCTTGATGCTGAACCAAGAGGACAGGAGGAGGCCTGGCCATGACACTCATCACATCTGAAGCCCCCATCTGCACTGGTGTCTCCCCACCAGTCAACTAGCCAACACACACACACACACACACACACACACACACACACACACACACACACACACACACACACACACACACGGCTCTAATCTCATCTGACAGTGCTCACATTCAGTTAGGCCCCACAGTGCTTGTGCATGTCACTGACCATAAACAAAACATACCCTCCTCTACAGGAGACACACCACAGGACAGAGGACGAGGACACCCGAGAAATACCACAAGACAGGGGTGTGGGGAGTGTGCGTTGCAAAAAGGTGTGTGTGATGCCTATGATGGGTGTATGTATGAGAAGCTTCGAGGGAAGGAGAACAGATGCCTGCAGGTCACGGCGTATCTCGGACATTAGGGCAAAGTCGAGGGTAGGGCCCGCTATGATTTGGTGCGGAAAACGCAGACGGAATCGTGGAATTTGATGATAAAAATGTGAAATATTGTGGAATTTGCCAGATTGAGGATGAAAATGTTTTCCTACGATTATATTTCACACCACCTAAGCTGAATAAACAGGAAATGAAACTATGTTATATTGAAGAGGCCCTCTCAGATGGCCACACTACATGACTTTAACACCTATTTTCCAGTTATATGTAGTTTTTTGAGCATGCCAACAAAGCCTCAGATCAAATTGGCTCGGCGCTCGCTGTTCACGGATAACGGATAACCACATATAGAAGGCAGTTAGTGCTCGGTGAAGCCAAATCATCACTTGACCCTGTATTTCTGGTTTTCTTCTCAGTATTTGTTTTTCTGGTAGAAATGATTTCATGGAAATGTCATGAATCTCAGACGGCAGAGCCAATAAAGTTGTTTTTGATGAAGTCTCGTCACCCTGAGTTAGGCATGGGGCAACATGATGAAATCATGTTACAATGGCCAGAATAATTGTGATTCACAACATTATCCCAATCATTAATTAAGCTTACGTAGGGCACTAGTAGCACATAAGACAAACAAATCACAATCTTACAACTGCAGGTTGAAAATAAGCTGCACGTCATCATTTCCATGAGAAAGTGAGGACAGGAGAGAACGCCACACACCGTTTCCAATGTGGTTTCACATGTTGGCTCGAGGTCCTTGTCAGATGTGTGTGTTCATGTTTGGGAGCTACACAACGCAGTGCTAGATACGATTCCTCATCTTCATGTGCGTCTCACCTCTGGTTCAAAAGTTAAGAAAAAAATGACTACAAAATCATTTTCATACCGTTCAGAAAAAATATTGACACACACATTCCCCCTGGGTTTTTTTTATATTTTTTTATATATATATATATATATATATATATATATATATTTTTTTTTTTTAGCTACTGTCAAAAATGATTACTTTAGGTTTTGGTGTTGTGTTTTGGGTAGATGAGCTTCCAGTGCGGGTCCCTGGAGAAAAAGTTTGAATCCCACTGTGCCAGCTCTTTGGCTGCTGGCTGCTTAGCGGATGGAAAATGCAGTCAGACGTTCCCACCAGAGAAACCGTGCTGTTTACAGACTGTTTTAAGGGGATTCTAGCTTTGCTAAGCGATACGCGGCGGAGTGTGACAGGAAAGATGGGAAAGAGGGAAGATGGCATAAACAAAAGATCCAAGTGGATGTGAACCAACAGCATCATGTAGTTGACAGGTAACCTTAGATCAATTATTCAGTCCAACAAGTCCTCGCACCTCAACAACAGAGTATGTCAATTTGTCGGTGTATTCTAAGACACAACTGTGTTTAACTTACGGTAAAGTTTAGGCACCTAAAACTACTTGGTAATTTTATAGAAGCTTACACTGACGAATGTTAGGAGATGGGACGCAAACCCCTGACTGTTGTAAACAACACTGGAAATAGCACTGTGCTCAAACACTCACATACAGGCATCGTGGGTTTGGTGAGGAGATCATTTACATTCAAGGCTTACATATAAAATGATGATACAGCAGTTTCTGATAGTAGACAGGATGTAACATCTCTGGAAAGACTGAGTAAGGATCAAAATTAGATAAAACTGCCATTCAATTAAATGTTTTTTTACTATTTCTTACTATTTGAATATCTAACTCTAACTGGCTGGGATAACAGCACTTTAACACGCCATTTAATGCACAAAATGCTGTGGTTTCCTTTGAAAGCATGCAATGGACGAGGAACCGTCATCGTTAAGACCCTCTTCATTTCACAAGAAAAACCCAAACAAGCTGGCAGCTGGCTGAAATGTTCTTACTTGATATTGTCTTATTGTATGTCAGCAAATATCACAATATTAAACATGTTTTCTGTTTCAAAAGTAAAAACGTCGGAAGGCAACAACTGATCACCCGTCTTTTAAGTGGTTACGTCTCCAGTCTGATCTCCAGCGTTCAGTTGGTAGGTGACCCTCATATTCTAATGTGTTTTTTAACTTTACAAATATATATTGAAATCCTGCACAGTCATGATTTAAAAACATCATTATCTCCTACTGTAGCCTATATGCTTTACTTTTATAGCAAATAAACCCATCCACGAATAAAGGACATACATTTCTAAGTAACAGATTGGACATGATTGACAGTTGTGACCTAAATGTGCACATGGCTCCCCCCTCCTCCTTATTTGAATGGGTTTGCCTGACATGAGGCCCGTGGTTAACACAAGCTTAAGAGATGTTATGTGACTGCAGTCCATCGTCGACATTACAGAACTAAAGCACGGATGGTTAAAGTGTCAATGTGTCACACCAGCATCAGTCAGTCTGTTGTGCCTCCTTCCTCGTATGAACATATGAGCTCCGGCCCAGTGGAGAATTATCAGTGGGTCTAAGGATGTAGCATCACACAATCACAAATATGTTCACTTCAATTGGGTTACATTTACATTAAACATTTCTGCTGTTTATTTATGAGAGCTATTTATTTTATTGACAATATGACAGTATTTGAGTGCCTTAACTTTTAAAGTTAGAATTATGTCCAATGAGCAACTGTTGAATGTTGAACATTTAGCATTTACGCTTTTGTCCAAAGTGACTTACAATAAGTACATTTGTCTAAAGAAAGAAACCACAACATATCATTGCAGATAAAATAAGAGCGAAGTGGTCCTCATCTGAGTAAAGTAGCTGTTCAGATACCTTAAGTACAGCAGTGATATGATCAAACTGCTACAGGAACAAGAACATAAAACAATGCATTTTTTCTTTTAAAACAAAACAAATACAGTTATTTTCTCCCTATTGTACTGAACCATGACCCAGTAACCTAGGTACGCACCAAAATGGGGGGTTTTGTGTACGATTACACCCCTAGTAACAACCTTTAGACACAGCTTATAGACTTGATTTTATCTTTAATTTATTTCCACTTTGACATCCTAAACATTCAATCACCGCCCTGGTTTTACGGTGAAGTCTGCCTGTTAACATTAAAAGCACTCTCTCTTGCAGCTTGACCACGGCATGAACTTCTGTTGTAAAAAAATCAGAAATTTAACAGTGGAATGATCATGTTTCTGTCGCCCTAAAAATGATCGAACACTGGCTGCAAAATTGAATGCGAATGAACAAAGGATAGGAAAAGAAATCCCATAAAAAGACCAAAACAGTCTTTGGTCTGTTGGTGGGATTTGTTGACAACAAGAAATAAATATGTGATATCAGGCCGATCCTGAATTCACATGTACATACTGTATGTGGCCATGCTGCATCAGGATTGGGGATTGTTGTTTCCTCTCAGATCTTCCTTAAATGACCCACAGGCGAGTCAAAGGAAGTGTTAACAAGAGGGATACCAGCCGCCTGCAGCACTGAGCCTCGACGGGTCCGCTGGAACCAACAGTGGGCGAATATTCATCCCCGCTCACGTAATCATTCTGACTTCAGCGTGGTAGATCTGAGGGCTTGTTCTTATGACCTGCAGGGCTGCAGACCAACTACAGTGGCTTGTTTGGATCATGTGAGCTGGAGGGATGAAGTATTAGTTGTTTATTTTTTTATATATTTTGTTTCCAATAGAGAGAATATCTGCTCTGTCCTTGATGACTTTATGGCTAAACTTCAGCTTTGAGTTGAAATAAAAATGCAAGTTGAGGGGATTTGAAGTGGAACAGAAACAAACATTCACACTGTGTAACACTGTTATGTTGGGCAAAAAAAAAAAAAAAGAGAAAATTACTGCCTCATTATCCTGAAATCACTTTGTAATTTGAATGAATTGACTTGGGCATAAAAATATGACAAACCATGTTGCGACTGTGTCATGCAAAGTAGTGATAAAGTGTAATAAAGCAGACATGCCCTATTTCTTAAGTTTTTAAAATCTCTCTCTCCCTCTCTCTTCCTGTCTCTCTCTCTCTCTCTCTCTCTCTCTCCCTGTATCTCTCTCTCCCTCTCTCTCTCTCTCTCTCAAAGGCGGAGCGGAGTAGCAAAGCAGAAAGCGAGAGGAGGCTCACCATCTTCTCCGTTAAGCCTGGCTGACTAATTCTTGCTGCTAATTTGCGTTTGGTTAATTAACTAATTACTGAGGATGTCTGAGGGCGAGGCTGTCTGTCAGCCTGTATCAGTAATTATTTTCATCGTTTTAATTAGACTCACACACACTCCTAGACTCAATTTCTCCCCTCCTACCACACGCATGCACACACCCGGACACAGTGTAGCATATAAACAGCCTGACAGACGGACGGCGATGGCTTACAGAGGTGAAACGATCTGGGAGGTGTGTTTGAGTGACAGGTTCTAGACAAGACACTGCAATATAATACAAATCAGCAATCGCAAGGCAACAAGTACAACTACTTAGTTCATATTGAGTAGATTTAATCTACCAGGAATGTGCAGAATGTGAGCGTTATTTGATTTTGCACTCATTTATCGCTAATGTGTCTGATTCTGCGTTGTTTGCCAAGCAGTGTGTTTTTTTTTATTATTAGAACCTGCTGCAGGACTCATTTGACATAAATCACTTTAGTTTCCCGTTATGGTCTCAGCCTTGTATCAGTAACTAGTCCTCCAGTCATGGTTTAGGGTTAGATGGGGGGTTCTGATCTGCTAAGTTTGGTTAAAGATCAGAGTCCATGTACCAATCACACTACTTTAACTTCATATCATTTAGAGATCTGTGAAATAGAAAAAACGGGGCTTCCAGTCAAAGCTCATGAGATCTATCATAGCTGGAAAAAGTATTATACATGGATAATTCTTAACCACCAATCCTTAAAAACCAAAAAAAAGTCTTCAAGAGAAAATGCTTTTCTGTGAAGCTTTAAATTTGCTCATTGTTTGCTGAAATTGAATTGTGCTTTTTTTTTTTAATGCATTCTTGTTTGCTTTATTGCCAGAATTGCAATATGCCTCATCAGCTTTCTGCCGGGTCAGACCCTGGCAGGGAGAGAGGGAGTGTAAATAGTGAGCAGATCTTTGGCAGAGCGGCCGCACAGCAGATTTCATCCCAAGAAGCCAACTTTAGTAAACAGGCAGAACTAATGAGGACACTGAACACACACACAGACATGCAGACATCTACACCCACATCCACACACACACACACACACAACTTAGTGTCTGAGCATTTGGAGGCCCCGAGGCCCCGGGGCCAGAGCAGCCCAGATACCTGATGGGAGCAGGGACATCAAAGCTGCAGGATTAGAGAGAGGAGAGAGGAGAGAGCGCCGCAGGGAGGAAATTCTAACTTATTATCCGCTTCCAAGCTAATCCTGTTATCTACAGAATATAGCTGTGTTTAACCCCCCAACACACCTCCCTCTGACAACACACACACACACATAAGGTGTACACACACACACACACAATTCAGTGTTTTGGGGTTCGACAGCCTCCCCAAAACGCCTCCTGGTTCTGCACCGAACCCCCCAAAAACCATCTGGTTATATATCTTAGTTTAAGATAATGTAGATTTAGTTGACCCTCACCACATGTTCAAACCTCCATCTCGTTGGCTAGTTAGGCCCATAATGTGGTCCTGAAGGTCCACTTCAGTTTTTGTGGGCTCTCAGGTGATGTAACGCGCCCCCTGGCAGACATATTGGAGGTCCAGAGATCAGGGTGGCCCCAGGCTGAGTGAGGCACCAAAGCTGAATATG
>NC_139927.1:13897282-14042282 GCF_963514095.1 Eutrigla gurnardus
GAGGGAAAGAGCTGAAAATGAGAGTGAGGTAAAGAGAGGAAGAGAGAGATGAAGCCTAATTAAGAGTGCTGGGATTTATGCAAATGAGACGGTGCTGATATGGTAATCAGAGCAGGGCCATAACAGGCTGTGTGCTGTATGCTGTGTGTGTGTGTGTGTGTGTGTGTGTGTGTGTGTGTGTGTGTGTGTGTGTGTGTGTGTGTGTGTGTGTGTGTGTGTGTGTGTGTGTGTATCTAAGAGGCTGACAGCTGGCTGTGAGGAAGGTCAGAGCCAATCAGGCTCTTACTCTAATGCACACTGCCCTCTGGCCACTCTACCATCTCTCTGTGCTCGCTCTCTCTCTTCCACGGTGTCTCTCTACCCATCACCGTTATCCTTAACACTTTCCACTCATTCACTCTCTCTCTCTCTTTTTCTTTACATTTCACTGCTTGTCTTTCATGATGCATCTTGACGATGCACAAAAACTCAAACCTACACACACAATTGTTTTCACACATTTACCGATAAACAAAATTAAATACACATTTGTCACTTTCCGCCTGCCTTATCCTATATAATAAGACATGTGGGCTACGTATGTATGAATGTGGAGCCTAAAAGGGATTTGCTGCTGTGAGGCGATCAATTACTAACGTGCCAATGAGGGACAATATTCTCAGTTCTAGTTCAGTTCTTCTCCTTGTAAAAATGGACTCTGAAGTTCCTTCAACAGTCTGAGTTACATTTCAGTACACAATTCTCTATTTTAACAAGTTTGTGTCAAAAGTGGTGGTTTGACCAAATCTGAAATCAAATATGTAATATGTGTAATAATTAAATTGCATGCAACCCACACCTCATACACTTTGTTTATTAACATTCTGTTCATTCACAGCGCCTCGCTTGACAGCCACTTCCATATGCTACCTCTCAGATGGTTTAAGGGCTGCCCTCGACCAAGGACAGCAGCCAACTAACGCTCATATGGTTTTGTCAACAAAGAATCCACAAAGAATCACACAAAAAGCGCCACTTTACCAGAGATGAGCTTATAAGTTTCTTAAAAATAGACTTATAGACTACAGACATCTTGGTTGACTAAAACCAAAATGACCGATGCGTCGACAAGACGATTATTACTTAATTTCTGTACTTCCTACACTATGTAGAAGGTGGCTAAGGCTATATTAATGTGTCTACTTTCTGTTAGATTGTCTTGATAACCGTGCTATATGATCTGATACATGATTTAAAATAATATTTATTAAAACATCTTAATTATTGAACATAACAGAGAACCACAGGAATGATCTTCCTGGTTCCAGACCTCCGGATCATTGCAGACATGTATATTAAAGGTCCCCTATTATACTGCTTTTTATCAATTTCACACAGGTGTCAGAGGTCCAACAACACTGTATTCGATATGCATTGCCCCAAACCCATCCGTGGTCCTGAATTTCAGCTGTCTAAAAGTTGCTCAAATGAGCTCTGCTGAGAACAGGCTGTTTCTGTGCCTGCACCTTTAAATGCTAATGAGCGCCGTCTGTCATCGCCTACTTGGAGAGCTACGAGAGGATGCCGCTTACGTTAGCGGCAGCATGCGCCAATGTTTACGTGGATGTATCACTATGGCTCGCCTATGTAGCTCAGGTGAAGTTGCTACAAGCTAACACGAACCGTAACCGGTGTTAAAGTCTGTTACTTCAACCGGCGCATTGTCATTAAAAATTAAACGCAAACACTGTCTCTTCTGTAGCTGGGACAGAATATAAGCACTTATGTTGATTTGTACAACCAACAACAGAGCAATCTGTATGTCTAGCTCTGAGCGATGACATTGTGAAACACCGCTATCTCACTGCTATCTCAACGCAGGACACACCGAAGTTCACCTCGGTGATGAACGCCCCCTCTCTGATATCTCTTATCATTTGCTTATGCAAAGCCGAACTCCTTTCGTTACGTAACAACAGGAGCTGAATCTGAACAGCCTGTAGGAGTGCCGTAGTACCAGTGGGTGGGCTGCAGGGACCATGCAGGAGTCGCTTGTTTTCCTCATCCTGGGAGTTGACAGGCTCAGGGAGGACCAGTATATAGGTGTAGAGACCAGAGAAAACCTGTTTTTTTAATAATATGGGACCTTTAACAGCTGTTGCCCCGTTGGACAAACTACATGGCTATCTACATCTGTGAAAACGACAAATGAAATGAAAATGGCCACACAAATCACGACAAGCGTGGAGGAGATACAGGGGGATTTCTTTCACGATGAAAACAGGGCAAACTTGTATTTTTCATTTCACTGCATCTGAAGTTAACTACTCCTTTTAAGCTGCTTAAGGTGATCATATTTTCAACCCCCCCCAATCCGGGACCTGTAAATGTACGGCATGTTGATGCACACGCATAAGCATGAGTTTATGCACACATCACAGGTGTTATCATCAGGATGGGGGCCAATTATTTCAGTGCTTAGCACACCAAGGTGCAGACGTGTGGTGCATAGTTTATGAAAACCATCTGGTCACCGTAGCGATACAAAATAAAATAACCCTCCCTCACAACATGGGAAAGGCTAACATGAACACAACGTAAGACCGAATGGGTGGAAGTCGAACCAAGTTGCAATTAGGTTAACTGAAACGCACGGGTGACTTTGAAAGCCTCATCACTTAACAGGTGAGGCGATTAGAAGAACAAACCTCTTAAGTGCTGTGAATTTAAAGCAGCGTCTCCCTCATCACTCAAGAGTGTCTTCGTGTGTCAATGTGGGATTTCTGGACCTCACAAGCAGAATGAAACACAGGGCTTCTGGATAATTGTTAAACGCTCGCACTTGTGCGTGTGCAAGAACACACACACACACACACACACACACACACACACACACACAGAGAGAGAGAGAACCCAGGGCCATGTGGCCGTATCAACATATCGGAGTGTAATCCAGTTAACAGAGTATCCCAAATGACTAAATTAATCAGAGAAATACTATCTGGCCCATCTCTTTGTAATGCTTTGATGTGTGCACACAGAAAAACACACACAAGCTCGTGTACATACACACACACACACACACACACATACACACACATATAGAGGAGGAATTAGTGTGGAACATTGGTCGAACTGAGAAATTACTTTACCTGCTCTGATAATAAGGCCTCAAACCCATGGAGGGGCCCGAAGATATTATCATCAAACCGGCGTCCCCGGGGGGGCGCACACACACACACACACACACACACACACAATCATCTGTTGTATACATGGGAGCGAGAGAGATCAAAAAGATGCATTGATTCACGACTTCAGATAAAAGAAGGAGAAAAAGATCATTGCAGTGTTTCTGTTGCACCTACAAAGTCTTCAGTTACATCTCTTAATTGACGATGGTGCTTTGGAGGTACAGTAGAGGAGAGTGCACTTTTAACAGAGCTCTGACTTCCTCCTCATTCCTCCAGATGCTACAGCCGCCAACAGCAGAACAAAGGTGTCTCGATTCTGTCGTGTAGTTTTGTAACATTTGAAAGACTGAAAAAATGGTGAGAAATGTTTCATTTCAGACATTTTATAACACAATATAAAAGTGTGAAATGTAAAAGGCTCGATTTGTTTCAGAGTGAAGGCTAGTTGTTGCCTCTATTATTACAATCTTAACCCAATTATGGTGATTTTAATAACTTTGCAATCACAATCTGTCAGGATTAGGACATTGGTGATTGTCTTCTTCACTCAGACGGCAACAAACAAGATTGCCATTACTGCACAAAACACTAAAGATGTGGCAGCGGTTCTGAAAATGGGAAATCTCAAAACAGGTTATGAATATAATTCTCCCTATCAGAGAGTGAGGTACTTTTAAAGATTTTAGTTTGAATACATGGTGGAAAAACGATCGGATCTGCAGTCGTTGAGCTGAGAGGCTGGATGTGGTCAGTGTTGTGTACCAGAATGTCTGGCTGTCTGTTTTAATGGTGTTGGGATTGCTAATGGTGTGTTCCCAACTGGGGGTCTGGTATTGTTCTTCTGTCGGGTTTGTCAGGGTGCTTGTTATTTTCTTAGATTCGTATGTGTTGATTTATTGTTTCTGTAGTAGAGTAGTATATAGAACAACTTTATTGTTTAGATCAATACACTACAAGTGTCACTGGAGTTTTCTCCCGTTTCAGACCTTTTGCTTTCTCCGTGCACTTTGGAAGCAGGTGAACTTGTGCCAGTAGTGAAAGCTTTTAAGATTTACTACAATGGAATAGTTTTCTCTATATCTCTATATCCTGTGCATCCTCCACCCATGAATAAAATGGAAAAAAAGAGAAAGATCTATTAAATCATTCCCTTTATAACACACAGCATTTTATTGGTTATTTAGGAGGTTTGGGAGTTTCACACCATGTTTTAGTTTTTTCCTTTGTTTCAGTTGGTTCTTAGTGCAAAAGCTTGTCTTTTTGTGAAATGTGGCTGGTGTTGCAGGTTAGACGTGGATTGATTAATAATAATGCTAACAAAACTGACCAATGCATGGATGGGACTTAAACTTTTGATGACATGAAAGAGTTGTCTTTGTGTTTTTTGTTTGAAAAGGAAAATCTTTCCCATCTGGCCCGTCAACCTCTGTGGAACCTGTGTAGTAGTAGTGTTGTTGGCATGTAACCGCGATCCAATACTTCTGGACCATTTTGGGTTTTCCTGCGTTGATTAAAAAGGAGCATGTTAGCAGAACCAGGTGGCTTTGAGCTAAACCAATGCTCACGAGCAGAACCCCCCTCCCCCTCCCCCCCATTAAAATAATGAAAGCAATAAAAGCAACAACAACAACAATAATAAAACCTTTGGAAAACATTTCATAAACCATCAGCAGCCAATTAGAGGAGCCAGCACAGGCTGTGCTGTGCTTGTGTGTGTGTACGTGTGTGTGTGTGTGTGTGTGTGTGTGTGTGTGTTGGGTATTAGAGCGTTACAGCGCCCAGCCCGGCTGTGCCCTGCAGGCCCGACCTTCTAATCATTATCTGTCTGTCTTATTACGCTCCAAACCGGGCCACTCTTAAATAAAATATGCAAAGGTTTCTTAAATGATGACCCGAGGCTGCGCGCGCCGCCGCTGCTCTACATGCTGTTAATCTGAGAAATGCAAATTCCCTTCATCTCGCACTCGCCTTTATTAACTTTTTTGAATTTAAAATTCCACGAACAATGAGTTCTGTCAGCTTCTGAAATGATATTTTCTCTCCTCTTTTTATGTGCGCACGGAAGCGAGTTTAGAGCATGAAATTACCAGGGGAAATATGAGCGGTTTCATCTCTCCCGCACAATTTAATTGGCTGCTTTGCAATTATTAGTTTTTGCTGCTAAAGTTTTTTTTTTTTTTTTTTTACTTTACTGTTACTGTTTCCTTAAAGTGGCAGCTCACAACAGTGTTTTATTTTCCCATGTATACGTGTGTGTGTGCGTGTGTGTGTGTGTGTGTGTGTGTGTGTGTGTGTGCGCGCGTGTGTGTGTGCGCCTGCAATTCCATCGCCAACCGTTAGTCAGCTGCTCTGATTGGTTGCCTGATTCCATGTGATTTGCACACAGATTTGATATTTAGATCTCACATTCAGGGATGTTGAGAGAGGATGAGGAAACTCTTGAGCAGATATATGGATGTGCACTAACAGATGGATTGATAGGATGCTCCACTTTTTACAGCACCTGTCTTTTCCTGAATTCAATCATACATTTCAGCGTTCTCGTCCTCCAGATTTCACACACAGGAGGACATTTAATCCTCAATTTTTTTCATCATGCACCTCTTCTCCTTCCTTCTCTGTGTCCATTTTCTCTCTCTTTCTTCCTAACATTATTCGTCCTGCTCCTATCCTCCTGTCGTTCACCTCTCTTCTGTCTCTTTCTTCCTCTCACAGAATCAAACACGGCTCCAGGTGAGCGTGACGTTCTGACTTCACTTCTCCAGAGTCTAACGAAAATATTTGGAATATTTGGATCATTTGCGGTCGGGTCATGGAATAAAATGTATGCATGTTAGTCAAATATTACCTAAAGATTGATATAAATATTTACGTAAGGTATATTTTCATCAACATCATCAGTGGAATGAATCCCGAGAAGGGTCAGGTATCATTTTTGCGGCTTTAGTCGTGGTCGGGTTGAGTGGCGGCATCGGGTGAATTCAGGTGTTGGTTAATTTATAGTTTTTTTTACTGATCAACTTCATGTTGGTTCCTTTCAACCATGCTAACAAAGTTTCCCCTAAACTTAAACAAGTGATACATTGAGAGCATTTATATAGCTTCGTCACGTAAAGATAGAGCCGGGTAAAGTCTACCTGAGAATGAAGACGCTCTCCCTCTGTGTGTGTTGTGATCCACGCTTCTCTATGTTTTGTTTATGTAGCCCTATATGTAAAATCTAAATAGATTTTTAAAATGTATTTATAATTTATTCACGCAGGCACACCTTATGATTCATGATATTTGAGATTATTTGATTGTTTTTCACTAAAAATGATATTCAGTAAAAGAAGTTGTCTTATCTGTGATGCAAAAAAAAATCATTGTTTCTTCACAAAACCTAAAGTGATTTGTCATTTTAGGAGTTTTAAGTATATTTGGATGATTATCCAGATAATGTTGTGAATCACAATTATTTTGGCCATGATAATCTTGACATGACATTTTCATATGGTCCAATGCCTAAACAACAGTCTCATTCCAAACTTGAACCTGTTGACATTGTTCCTGAGAGTTGCTTATAGACATTAGGAATAGAAACCATCAGCTTATTTTTGTGTCTGTAAAATATGTCACATGAAACCTGATTGTTTTTATTTGGATGAGTTTTTTTCGCTCATCCCCACGCTGCCTGTTCCCCTCTCCATCTCCTCTGGCCTCTTTCCCCCTGCTTGGCAACGGAGAGTAATGGACGGGGTTATGAGTGGGTGGAGTTCTCAGTTGCTTTAGAGGAATAATGACTCTGAACTAATGTTGATTAGAATGAGGGAAGACGCAAACATAACGAGGGCTCGTGCCTCATTCCCCTTAATCACCTCCTTATTTACCTCTCTGCCAGAGTGTTCAATCTCAGCTCAGACTGGGAGCACTGGGAAACGGCGAGCCCGGCTCTGACGTAATACACGGAAAGATAAGTGTTTAACAGAAATCTCAAAATGTAAGTACAATATGCAACCCACGTGGACATACACCGGAATACATACCGGAAAAATAATATATATATATTGTATGTGTACAACGGCGTATTAGAAACACTGTCGGGAAAAAAATAAATAAAACGGAGCCAAGAGAGGTAGGCTATATTCTGAGATTAAAAATCGCAAATCTGCTAGTTTTAAAGTGGCAAATTTGCGAGTTTTAAAGTGGCAAATTTGTGACTTTAAAACTAGCAAATTTACGAGTTTATTATGATGCTAACAACCGGCATTTATGCTAGTTAACTTCCCATGAATGTCGCTTTTATCTTTCTAATTAATCCATCCCAACGTGCGACAACGCTTTACTAAGGTCCTTAGGGTGATGGCTGTTGATCGTTATTGTTGGTTGATTTTATATGGGCCAAATTGTCATCTTATTTGTTTTTATTGAGCGGGTGGTTTGCCTAAATTTGCCACTTTAAAACTAAAAATGTGCGAGTTTTAAAGTCGCAAATTTGCTAGTTTATTACGATGCTAACAACCGGCAAAGTTAGCTAGCATAAATGCCGGTTGTTAGCATTGTAATAAACTAGCAAATTTGCGACTTTTAATCTCGGTATTTTGCCAACCTCTCTCGGCTCCATATTTTTTTTTTTTTTTTTTTTCGACAGTGGCCCTAATACGCCGTCGTATATACGTTATATACACAAATAAAATCAGCCTCACAAAAAGCGGCCTCCCTAAAACACAGCTCAAGTTTCTATTTATCATTGATCCCAGAAGAACATTTTACTACTAGATATTGAATTTAAAAGTGATATTTTCACCTTTCAAATTGATCAAATTGAGCTCATGATACAGTTACACTTATTTACATGATAGGTGTCACTGCTCCCTTCAGTTATATGTCATACACATTAAATACGTGAGATTTGTTTGCTTAGAAGTAAAACAGTGAAAGGGTCGATTGTGTTGTTTGATTTCTATCCTCTAAATTACAAACCTGAAGCTTTAGCAATTGAATTAAAAGTTAAAACTGCTGCAAACCCATCAACTCAACCTGATGAATAAAAGGAGAGGATGATGATTTTCCTATTTTTTAAGACAAACACTGAAATTGAACTGCAGAGTTCAGTCTCATTTTGGTTCCCAAACGACGTGTACACAAACCCACACCATCTCTGTGCCGAGTTGTAATTTCACTCAAGGAACATTTGTTTCATTTTCACTGCAACACCCCCACAATTACAACGCTACTCTCATCAAACTCTTCCCATTGTCCTTGGCACACAATTGCTGTACTTCAAAGTAGTTTTCCCACATCACCTCCTCCTCCTCTTTCTTCCCCACAATCCATTTTGTTTTGCCGTCAGTGTTCAGTAAAAGAACTTGCAGGCTGCTTTCAGACGTGCAGAAGATGCTGACGCAAATTTATTGCAGCGACACAAAGCAATGCTTTCTTTCCAAATACTTTTGGAGGAAGAGTGAGCACAAGTATAGTTCAAGCATAAAAAATAATAATAATAATAACATTTTAGAAATCTTAAAATCATCTGCAGATGATCAACAGCATCACAACATCTGCAGTGTTGTCGCCATGGAAACAAATTAACAAGTGCGTGCAGAGGGTGCGTGTGTGTTTGTGATGGATTGTTGTAATGCTGAATGGAAGAGCAATTGATTATGCCCGCCGGATCATTGCCAGAAGTGCAGTGCATTGTGGGTGATGGAGAAGGAGGTGTGACACCTGCACTCGCATGCAAACAAACATTTACACACACACACACACACACACACACACACACACACAGATTTATCTATCCTGTGATATTGTTGGTATTGAATAATTCAATGATTTTATCAGACCCAACCACAACAAATGACTTAATTATGCTAATCTGAGCCAGAAACTCACTGAAAGTGTGTGTGTGTGTGTGTGTGTGTGTGTGTGTGTGTGTGTGTGTGTGTGTGTGTGTGTGTGTGTAGGATTGACAGGAGCCTACGGGCTTCAGCACCGAAACGCTGATCTGGAATTTCACATCCTTATCCCGAAAGCCCTAGGACACACACACACACACACACACACACACACGCACACACGCACACACACACACACACTCACACACACTCTCACACACACACACACACACACACACACACACACACACACACACACACACATTGCCCGAAGAGCCACCGGGCGATTAGCACTACCCTACCTAGAGTCTTTTGATTTGCATAGCAAGTCAGATGGAATTCATATCAGTGTGCAGCAAGTGTGACACACATTCACTCACTCACACTCACACACACACACTCACATACTGTACACACATACATAAGAGTATGCACAAGCTAAACACCCACACACAGTGTGTAAAGTGAACACAAAGCAGTTGTGAGTGCGTTGCTGGCTCCTCAGTGAGGTTATAATTCAGCATGATGGACTGTCTGTGTCTGCAGCGTATCACCCAGGGCGACACACACACACACACACACACACACACACACACACACACACACACACACACACACACTGACAACTCGAAGATGAACACCAACCTGCTCGACACTGACAAAAGAAAAGCAACTACGCGTTTTTAATAGCACTGCATTTTTCTTAGAATGCACACCGCGGCGACGGAGAGCTGAAGTCGCATCATCGCGAGAAAAGTTCAGTTGCTTGTTTTCAAACTCATCACGGATACCAGTGTCTTCCCACAGCTGTGGCCATTAGCTGATATTTGCTCCTTTTTAAGTTTTGAGCCATCAAACCAGACCTCTCAAGAGCCTCCAAGAGACCTTATAGACCGTCATAGAAACGCTCCAGCTGACCCATAGAAAGAGCCCAAGGGGTTTTGGTGGTAAAAACACTTGAGCAGCCCTTAATCATTAGGTCCCACATTTCTTCTTACTTGACTAACATCCAAATCCAGAGATACCTTCTTTCTTTTGTTAATGTGGGAGGCGGGGTTAAAAGAAATGCTAGTGCGCTTGCTCAATGGGCTCACGGATGAGGAATATCCAGGTAATTTTATAACCGTCAGTCGAGGCCAATTTGACTTTATGTGCCACTGAGCAGCTTTAATGGGAATGAACTTGGCTGTGCCACCGACACCGTGTCCAGTTCTCTTTATACGTCCACGATCTGATGGCTCATGAATTACTATGTTAACTTAAAAATAATAACCCTGTGTCGATTGATTGCCACGCTGGTGTATGTGGTACAAATACAGGAACTCCCATCGGCAGACCACTCAATGTAGTGTTTAACTAAAGGACAATATTCAGAGATATTGCACAACCTTTGCTTTCACGAAGATAACTAGAACAAGGAGAGGAAGTAACACGATGTAGGTTTAATAAAATCATTGTTTATGTAAAAATGTGACCAAATAATCAGCGATACTAAAAAAATCCATCTGAAAATCAAAAACCGTGTGTAGCGGCAGAAATTCCGAGAGTTCGTTTTTTTTTCTTCCTCTACAAGTAAGATGCACTTTGACAACAACTCATTTGTATTGTTTTCCTGTCAAAGATCCAGCGTTCCCTCAGTCCAGTACATCGTATACACCAATAGTCCCGCAGCACAGGCCAGACACAAACACTACATTTGACGGAGGCCATGAACAGTTTTATGGAAAACAGCTGTGTTGAATCTGTTCAAGCCCTTTTTCTTCTTTTACCTCATGAATGAAATTTCCCATGCTGCACTGCTCCAGGCTCTGGCACATCTAGGAGGTAGAGCGCTCTCTCTCTCTCTCTTTGTCTCTTTCTTTAATGCCTTCAACCACCTTATTGCCGTTCGTCAATTACTGACACACATTTTGGCAACAAACACACCATTAATTGAAACATTTAATTAGCATTAAAACCAGCAGTAATTAACACCTTTTCTCCAGCGCTCTCTGAGCCGGGCTCAAATTCTATTAAGGCTCTAAGCGGCTCACCATTTCCCTGCTCTGCACTGACTTTTTTGTAGCATCAATAGATGTGTGCGTGTGTGTGTGGGTGTGTTTTTATGTGTGCGCACACTCGGCCCCAGGTAAGGGGCCTCCGTGAGGAGTCGAGCACCAAGGCCAGGCCTGCTGGGTGCCCAGGGGAGAAGAAGAAGAAAGGCGGTCGAGAGAGGCGAGAGAGAAAATGAGGGAGGAGGTCAAGATGGGAGAGAGGGGAGAGCACATTGAAGTGGGACGAGGTAGAAATAAGGTGGGAGGCAAAAGGAGAGGCATGAATGAGGGAGGGAGGAGAGAGGGAGCGGTGGAAGAATTAAAAGGAGAAGGAGGGCTGGCGAGCCAGTGAAGAAGAAGAGGAGCGTGTGAAAAGACGGCGAGAAAGAAATAATGGTGACTGTTTGAAGACATACACACCGTGAGGATTAACCAACACCCGTGTGTGTGTGTGTGTGTGTGTGTGTGAGAGACTGTTTAACATACGGCATGTGTTTGCACATACTCCTGTGTGTGTTCTCGTGTGTGTGAGGCCTACTTGGAGCCAAAGCAGGGGCCTGGATTAGTTGCATTTGCCAGGGCTGGGGGGCAGGATTAGCAGGCCCGGGCTGCTGTCTGACGCCGCTCTGCCACCACTAATGGCATTATTAATAGGCAGCTAAAAAATTCATTAAAAAATCTATTAAAAATAAATGTGTTTTACATAAGACTTTGCCCCAGGTAGAAGTGAGGGGGGGGGGGAGGCAGGAGGGAGAGAAAAGGGGGGAGAGACAGAATGGGCGATTGTTAGCTTTGAGGTCAGCTGAATATCACAGTTAAGCCTCAGCAGAGAGGAGTAAACACACCAACACTCGTTTGACCAGAAACACGCCGGTGTGGGATAATGAGGTCAGGCCAACAAGGCGTACAGAGCTGACGTGGAACGTCCACAAGCCTCAAAGTGCACGACAAACACACGTCTGCAGCAGCTGCTGCTTGCTGTCAATCTCCCTGTCAAACACTTGGAACACAGGCTGAGGAAGAAACGTGAGAAGATCCTTTCAGTCCATTGGAAATGGAAATGGGATAATGTAAAAAAATAGAAACATTTATTCATATATATACACAACTATATGAATAATTTGTTTTTGCAGCTTTACATGGCATCCTTATATTGTATCACTCGGACCAGATATTTTAAAATATAGTATAGAGAACCTATTAAAAGCATTATAATTGAAAACTCTTCTTTGAGTCATTTTCTAAAGGAACACTGAGTTTGTACTCCGTATGCGACAATCAATACAGCTTTACATGAACACCCATGACCATATATTCATATTCTTCCACACCGAGCTCACTCTCACACACTGCGGCGCTCCAAAATATTGTCATTATCAAAGAATTTAAACTGGTTCCGGTGAGTGAAATGGTCGAGGCTTCTTATCTGAGAGACGAGGACGAGCAGGTTAAAGGTGTGGAGGTTCTCCTTTGTGTGCGCCCTGGGGACAGTTAACCAAATCAGATTAACAACAATGGCTGTGTCAAAACACACACACACACACACACACACACACACACACACACACACACACACACACACACACACCAATATGAAAGCATGCACCGGGGCCCTTTAACACAGCTGCTGGGTGAAAACTCTTATCTTTGCAATGTACATTTTTCAGGAATTGTTTATTCCGTGTTACATGCGATCACAACCAGTCAGCATCCGATTACAGCTGTCAGTCAGTGAAGACTGACCCCCCCACCCCCCAACTGTGCAGCTCTCAGTGACCAGTGATATTTTAATGACGACCGTTGAAATAGGTATATAACACTTTTCTTTTATTATTTGAAAATTAAGATACATGGTTGTATTCCTGTTCCAAATTACTTCGTTAAAATCAGAAAAAATTCATTTGGATTAACAATACCAATAAATATGTCGGGATATGAAAACTTAATACCATTACACTTCAATTAATTTGAAAATATGTTTTATTTTCAGCCGATAATCTCTACTTTCTGACTGAAACACATAAATAAATACAACATGATGCCGTTGCTGATGTTTCAACATTCAAACGTGTGTTTTCCTGATAAAACCAGAGTAGAGTTGGGGGTAGGGATGTTATATATAATAATAAACCGTTAACCTTCAAGGTCGGTCCACCTTAAGTGTTCCTGAGCAGCCAGAATCGTTGCTAACACCCTTCACTTTAATCATCAGCTGGCTGACAAGCAAAGCACAGGAGCTAACTTGTGTCTCCTCACAGGTATTGATGAGTTGTGATATTTGATTACTGAAATAAACCCACGCAGCATTCAGCTGTAATGTTACTACTGACTATATTCTCATCATACACTGTCTCTCTCGACCAGACACTCGCTAGCATTACATCGGGGTTGCAACACATCGGAGGAAACCCTGACAGATTATTCCAGGCAGACACACAGCTGACAACGTCACAGCTGAATGAGTGGAGACTCGCTGGGACTCTGTTTAGCTGATAAATGATGGATGGAACATGTTTGTGCAGCAGGTTTTTGTTGCAGCTTATTGGGCTCAACTGATTAGAGGTTATCGTTGCCTTTGTGGTATCGAGTGTTGTTGTATCAAAGTAGTATTACAAGTACATGAGCACAGTACGGTCCCGATTCACGGTACGTGCATCCCTACAAATATTGCCTTTTTTAAGTCAATGTTCTACCAGTTCTTCATGAGGAAAGTGACCAACATGACAAAGGAGAAGGTATAGGCACAAATATGCACCTACAGATGAATTATCAGACCGTCATAAAAGAAGTTATGATGATCACAAAAATAATATATATGAACTATGTGCATCTCAGTGAAAATACATTCAAATGGACGATAAAGTATAAAATTACAACACCCCACAATATTCCAGCAGACCACAACACAACCACTTGTGTTGCTTGGAGGTCAAAGGTCAGGACCTAGACCTCTCCCCCCACTTCACACAAATGGCCCAAACCAAACTTTGTCATGCTTTGCCGTAGCAAAAGGCAACAACGACATGGAATAAATCATAACAAACAGGACTATTGTTATGTCTGACAGCGGTCGGTTCAAGCACATGTTTCGCTGAAACAGTGGGAGGAACACCAGCGTTATGGAGCGACCAATGAAATGAAAGAAGAGATAGTGACATAACCTTCTACCTGTGTTCAGCCCGTTTCCAGGCCTCTGGATGGCCACCCATGCATTCGATGGAAGAATAAGCAATCAATAGGCAATCAGAGATTTGTAGGCACGATTCCGAGAGTCACCTACCTGTACAAGATCATCAAATATGGCAACGGACAAATTGACACAAAATGGCAACGAGCATGGCAAGATGAGCTGTAGCTCACAAAACAATATACAGTCACAAACTCTTGAAATCAACATTTCATCAATGAGAAAACACCATTCAAACCACTGCTGCAGCGTCTGCATCAACTGAAACCAGCATCAATATATATATAATCAGAATCTAAACATCTGTGATCTATCTCTCTAAGCTCAGAGGTTTCTGAAAGTGGATATTTCACTGATCCATGACACTAAACCTCAGAGATTTAACACAACTTCGGGCTAAAACTGAACTTGCCCTCACATCATCCATCAAATGCGTGTTGGGTAGATATCACAAGGTGATTAAGAACGCGTCAGCAAGGGGAATCAGAATCAGAGCCGGAAAAAAAAAGTCAAACGCAACTTACCGAATTTGGGCGAGGAAGGGCAGAAAGTAGACGGCAGGAAGGAGCACCTCCCGCTGTGCCGAGAAAAAAGACAGCAAAAAGTCAGCAACATTCACACTCAAAGCAAACATCAAACATCATCAAACACACAGAATGAGACACTTTGATCTCCCTGGCTCCACAGGAAGCCAGCATCTTTAGAAAATCCTCCAAATGTAAATTAATTTACTACAGAAAGAGATCCCGAGGCACTGGTGTGCAACCGAAACAGCAGACATCAGAGGGTTAAACCCAAACTCTGCAGCTCAGCCCACAGAGACAGTTCAGCCCTGGTGAGTTCATGTTAACTCCCCCCCCCCAATCCAACAGCCAAACTAACACGCATGACAGGGTTTTACATTACTCCCGAGTCCATTACCAAACACGCAGGGAATCTGTTTGTGTTGGCGTCTCAGCTCATCGTTACTGACATCGGCAAAAACGGTTTGTCCTCAGCAGGCCTCGTTTCCAGCAGAGGGCCTTTTTTGAGCGCTGAATGTTGGATGAGAATCTAAAGAAGACTTTGTCTGCAGGCTTTTTCACTGATACTTCACTCATCTTGTAGTATCATTGTATTTCACGCTCAGCGTTGCAACAAAGACTTGTCAGTGTTTTTACAGCCATGAAGGAGCGGCCCACATAGAGCCAGAGACCAGTAGGCCGAGCACCACAAGCATGTAACTGTCTATTATTGTATGGCACTGTGAGCAGGTTTTTCATTTAGTAGCGACCAATATTGAACTGTAAACACAACAGGTTAGCAAACATTTCCTTGTCCACACACCCAGAAGACACTGAGCAAGCATTGTCATTCATTTAACTCCAAATGAAAACCTTAATCTTTTCTGTCTACAATGAATTTCATCCAAACATTATCCTTGCAGTTTACATTTATCTGTTGTTACCCTTTGTACATGATATATAACGATGCTATGCTAATTACTCCTGTTTAAGTTTATTCTCACCTTATTACTTTTTAAGTGTCCGGGCATACAGTTCTTCTTCTTTGGGTTTTTACAGGAACTGGCAAAAGATTCTGCAATGGATCCCATGTGTTTTATACACTTCCTGGTTCCACCATGTTTGAAGAGCAAGAGGGTGGGGGTGGGGGGTTCTAATTATGTTTTATATTAGGGGTTTCAAAGTCTGGGACTATGAGCATCCTCTCAGACAAAGCTTGGAAAAGGTGGCCACTATTTGATTTGAGGGTCAAAATTGTTTCAGATACAAACATTTATTTTGCAAAAGTGTCTGTTTGTCTGGTTGTATTGTGAGCTCCCCCCCCCCCCCCCCCCCCCCACAGGTGGTTCATTCCACTTACAAGCAGGGATATGTGTATAAAGGGTCCTCCTCAATACCTGATCTGTAATCGCTCTGAACACTCAGGAGCTGTGCTATGCCAAAATGGGAATCCAGAAACAATTTAGGCCGAGATGAAGGAAAGGAAACCCATTTGCAAGTGTAAGATTTACTTATAAGAATTAGATGTATTTGTTAATAGAACTCAGCTTAGCCATTCAAAATTATGTAGTGGCCTTTACATTACAGATCAAACCAAAAAGGAGCTCTTTATTGAAGTGACCTGAAGTCCATGTTACCATCTTATTGAGTCTCATGAGTTTCACAACATAAATCCATGCATCATACCAGTAATTAAGTGGGTTGATTGATAAAGGGCCTATATCTAATATACAAAGCAGGTGTTTGACCCATGAGAACATTGAAAACATTGAAACTGCATTTTGTTGATAGTGATATCTTTAGAATGGGGGCGGCCAACAGCTCTTTGCCTACACACGACTCTTCAAATCACATTCTGATATTTTTAATTGTTGTTTTTAATTTAAAAATATATAATATAAATATAAATACAATGATTTTAGAGCAAATAGCCTGAGTTGATGTGACGAAATCTTACGCTTTGTGGAGGGCCAATTTATCAGTAAATAAATAAAAAACATTTTCATGCTCTTCATGTGTGCAGGGAGCCAACAGGAAGTCCTCAGGCTAGGCCACAGACCAGCGATGAAGCCGTATCCAGTATCCAGCAAGCAACTTTGGTTGGAATGAATAACAGTTCCCTTCATACAGCCATTGTCTGGATTGACTTCACATCATGACAGGTAAGCTCACATTCAAGAACGTCTCGTTGGAATATTTTTATTTAGATAATGTGAACCAAAGTCAACATTTCTGGCTGATGTGCAAGACTTTCTTGTATGGATCGAGTTGTGGCGACACGCAAGGTGAACCAACCCATGAAATGATGTATTCTCATTGCTTTTTAGTAGTTAGTTTGGTTTTGTTGTGGGTGTATCTGTGCTTGACATTATGTGACTAGATGCCACCTTTCCTGGGATGTTATCATCTGACTGGTTGGCCACACCTGCCTTGGGCTGATCGCCAGTGTCTTTTAATGAGCTGCTACCACAGTTAGGGAAAATGTTGGCTTTGTACTTTTCTGCAAACCACGGACACGTTGAACGATGAAATAAATGACTTTAATTGAAAGGGTGTGTGGTGTGATAATGAGTATAAAGTAACGCAAGAAAGTCTTGAAAGGATGGGTGGGAGTGGTAGTGTATGGGGAAAACAAACACAGGACTTTCACCTAGGACACCACTGTTTGTATCCCATGTTAAACCAAAACTAAATGTTGATTTAACCCATTCCACATAACGTTTTCTTCTTAACCAAGTAAAGCTGATGCAAATTCATATTCATGTTCTGTTTTTGGTTCAGAAACTTTATTGAATGTAATCGATGATTGGCAGAAACACACAATGCCAACATTTCTCCTGGCGACTTTATTGTACACAAAACAGGTGATATGATACATTAAAAAAATAAAGAATTTGGGAGGAAATGGGTGAAAGTAGAAAAGACATCAGAGCAGAGTTCCAGACAAAACAGCTTCACTTCACGTCACATCACCTCCAGCGGGATTCCAGCTGAGGAACGCTCGGCATGCCGTCTAAACATCCTTCAGGTCACGGTCAGGCGTGAGCTTATCCTCTGCTGACTGACATGCTTGTCTTTGCCCTGTCAGTGTAGAATAGCTGGTAAATGTGAGAGCAGGACTCTGTCTCTCTCTCCTATAGCTCTCCTTCACACGGAGAGACACGCCGGGGCCCCTCGGTCCCTCCAACCTGCCTCGAGGTCCTATAATCTTTTTACAATGTGTTGAAACAGAGCAATAAATCTGTTAGCTTACAATCTAATTTCCCTGGCCTTTTCCAGAAATCCTCATAAACTTTTGGCGCCCCCATTAACGGCCCTATTGAATCAGAGCGCTTAATCTGCTTCCAGGTGAGGGGTCAGAAAATGAATGCTTTGAGATCCATCACGCTGACGGGAGGAGAGAAAACTGGGCGAGGGAGAGCGCTGGGGAAAAGGGCAGCATCTCTTCCTCATAGGTCAATAGCAGCCAAGAGAGTCAGTCATTCACTTTTTCCCTCAGCGCCGCTCTCATTTTCCATTTAATATGGACATCCAATTAATGTGAGCACGTCTGGGGCGGCTCGGATCCCCGTGAATTATGGCCCATCATCCCCCCAGTTATGGCGGGAGGAGAGGAGAGAAGAGGAAAGGAAAGGAGAGGAGAGAAGGAAAGGAAAGGAAAGGTAGGGGAGAGTGGAAAGGAAAAATAAGGAAATGAGGAAAAGAGACGAGGGGAGGGAAGGAAGGAAACGAGGAAAGAAGAAGAATAAAGGAAAAGGAGAGAAGAAACAAGGAAAGGAGAAGTTGAATAAGGATAAGAAGTGAAATGAAATGATGAAAGCAGAGGGAATGATGGAGGCTAAAACTAAAAGAGAAACAAGATGAAAGGAGAGAAAAGGAAATGATGGGCGAAAAGGGAAACAAGCAGAGGAGAGCTTTTTCCAGAATTAGAGATAATTGATTGGTTGTTGGGGCAGCAATGGCTGCTTCTGATTGGCTGCTAGGAGGAAGAGCCAGATTAGATTCCAAAGTGAAGCGACAGACACCTGAGCTGAGAGTGTGTGTGTGTGTGTGTGTGTGTGTGTGTGTGTGTGTGTGTGTGTGTGTGTGTGTGTGTGTGTGTGTGTGTGTGTGTCCAAACAGCATTACACCAGGGCCTGTGATATTAAACCTGGACATCAGCACCTTATTGTCGCAGCAACATGGATTTATCATTGTACCTCATTATCCAATTAACACCATGTGGGCCTGCGGCTAAGCACACACACACACACACACACACACACACTGGACCCTCCTCTTTGTGTGTGTGTGCGTAAGATGTTGGCTTCAACAAAACTTTTAGCTCTGCTGCCAGCTGTTAATCCATTAAACTTTCCCGTTTTGACATTCATGACACAGAAACAAGACTCCTGGTCATTAGAAGGCAGGGTTCACATTAACATTTAAATGACTAGCCACACAGTAGTTTCACTGGCCACAATTATTGTTGTTGGGGAATTCCATTTTATTTTACTGAAGTTGACTTTGGCGTGCTACAATTAACTTGAAGTAAATTGACAACTATAAACACCCAAATTAAACCTACATAAGATATAGAACGCCACAGAGGTTGTGTTTACTGCAACACTGTCCTAAAGCTTCCCATGTACATTTCGTGGTCCTTTATGGATTACATTTTTTGAGATTCACCCTTCTACTGCTGTACGTCCTACAATCAGGGATTTGCTTGGCATTTTGTGCCCAATCGCCACTTTTCGTTGAACTGTCTTTTTCTTCTCCTTTGTTTCTCCTTTTGTTTTCGGTTACATCATCAGGTTCTCTCTCGTGTGTTTCCTGCTCTCCGGGTTTCATTACACCTGCTGTGTGCCGCCTCATCGTAGCCTCGTAGCTTCTCCCACAGGTGCTTCGTGTTCAGGTAGTCGGTCACTGGCGTCCAAGGCAGTAAGCCTAACACGAGTGGACATACAAAGACTAAGCAAACGGTGTGTGCAGGAAGTGCTCATGGGAAATGTTGGATTGTATGTATTTTATATCTCACGATCAACTATTTTAAAGCTTTAGAGAGCTCTATATAGTACTCCACTTATTGTGTTCACACTCTAACGGGGGCCTGCAAACACACATTCACACACTGAAAGCATGGAGTCGGTCCTCACGGAAGCTTGGCATGCAGGGCTCAAAGTGGTCCGATTGAAATCTTAAGCGGCGAACAGAGAATGAAAAGAAAACAAACTAATAAAGAGCATATCAAAACATGGGTCATCCCTATATTTCCCCAGATTTGGAAAACGTTTCAGCCTAAATTGAAAAAAATGTGCATTTCATTAAATGCTAATATCTGAGGGGAGCTCTGCAGACTCTTTCTGATTGTGTCTCTGCTTGCAAATAAATCTCTCCCTGATTTTGGATGAAAATACAGGAGTTATTGCAAGGATAAGCAAAGTATCCCGGCGCAGAGCCCTCTAAATCCTGATGTCAGATGTTTTATTATTAAAACTCAACATTCGGTCCTCTCTTTGCAGTTCTCTGAGGCTCAAAGCCTGAGAGAGAGAGATAGATGGGACAGGCTGGAGTCGCTGCTAATGCCAGAAACAACGGACAAACATCTTAACTGATCGACTAAACACCAATGAATATGAGCTGTCAATAGATACTATGAAAATACAATCCCAACCAGAAAATGAAATGCCTTGTATCTTTTGAAGTACAGTACGTTTTACACTTTATTTGATGAGAGGCAGACAGGAAATAAGGGGAGAGCGGGGGATGAGTTCCCTGACTCTCCGGACATTGCTGCAATGTGGTATGCATCTTGCATCACTACTGTCTTGCACGTCATTTTCAAGATTGCAGAATATCAAGCTGTAAAAAAAATAAAATAAAACAGCCTGGATGATATTTTCCTTGTGGCGAGTCGTACGAAATTGATCTATTTTATATTATTTCCACCGCCGTCATAAAAGAAATTCTGAATGCAAGTGTTCCAATGGAAACAACTTTAAAGAACAGACCCTTTTACCGCCGTCGTCATCAGAAATATGTGTCTCATCTCGTCAGCTGAGATCAGCTCCGGCCCCCTCTAGGATAAGTGGTTAGAGATGATGATGGATGGATGGATGGATGATGTTCATTGCAACAATAAAATGCAGGCCAGCTATGAGATATACTTTTAATACATTTAAAGTTCTGATTGTTACTCTAGAAAAGATGACTAAAAAGAAGAAAACGAGAGAAATCACATTAAAAATCATTTTTTCTGTGCATGAGGTCTGAATAAGTATCGCAGCCTTGGAGGAAGCTGGATGGGACCACAGTTGAGAGTGTGTGTGTGTGTGTGTGTGTGTGTGTGTGTGTGTGTGTGTGTGTGTGTGTGTGCGTGTGTGTGTGTGTGTTGACAGTGTGTGTCTGCACGGCATCGTAGCCGTGTTTTTAGAGGCCTAATGTTTCCTGACATCTCACAGTTTAAGTATCATAGAGGCAGAATGATCGCCCCTGGCTAGCGGGAAAGAGACTGCCTGGGGCCTTTCGCTCTGGGCAAGAGTGTGTGTGCACGAGTGTGTAAGTCAGTTTGTGTGAGTGTGTAAATCAGACTGTGTGTGTGTGTGTGTGTGTGGTGAAACAGCCTTTCAACATGCAATATTCTCTGTGTCATCAGCTTAAACAGCTAAACAGGGTGTTCAAGGGAGAGAGGAGGATGACAGGATGAGGGAGAGTAAAAAAGAGAGAGATGGAGGTAGAGGGAGAAAGCTCTCATGGCCAACACGCAGTCACAGCGCCTGGCTCCTCTTTTAATGAAGGGAGAAATGAAGATGAGGGATGAAGGAAGAAGAAGAAAGAGGAGGAAAATCCTTGTGTTAAGTCGACTCTTATTATCTCATTTTGCCTCCCTCGTTTTCTTTGAGCGTGTGTGCCTGCAAAGTGTGCTGCAATCTCCATTAGCGGCGACGCCGAGAGAGAGAGAGAGAGTTGTGGTGTTAAAAAGTCGTTCCTGAAATAATCAAGCAGATTTATAATATTCAGCGCTAAATTATTCAAGTGTTTAAGGCTCAGAAGTTTGAGCAAATTGCTGCTTATTTCTGCCTTTCCTCCTGTTTTAAGTGCAGGAAGCAGAGTGGTAACGATGTGCACCGCCAGGCCTGAAGCTAGCTACTGTAGGCCTGGACATGAGGTCTGATCTCCTCTTATTAGCACTCCCATATTCTGCTTTTATAGTTCTTTAAAGGTTAAGATCTCCAGCTCATACGTAAAGGAAATTCACACCAGAGACCTGAGTGTTATTCTACAGATTATCACAATGCAATTGTTGCAAAAAAAAAAAAAAAAACATGGCTCTTTAATATTCTTAATGCCAGTGTAGGTTAAAGCTGACAGCGTGGCTAATAGAAACACAAAGCGATACCTTACAGATGTATTATTAGGACACAGCCGCAGTGGCGTTTTGGCCTGTAGCTGCCAGCGTGCCGGAGAGAGTGAGAGAGGGTCTGGTACAGTAGTGTATAATGGTGTCTAGTGTGAGTCCACACAACAGATGAAGTCATTTCACACTCGTCTGTGAATGAAATGAGAGACCGGCGATACCATCTCCCCTCGCACCCGCTCTCTGCCAGCCGAGCTTTTGATCTTCCCGAGCGCTGCTGAAATGATCTTCTGTCCGAGTTTTTTTTTTTTTTTTTACAGCGAATCAGTGCCGGACAATTCTCTCCCTCTGTCTCCATTTTCTGTCTCGCTCCGAAAACTAGCCGAGCCAAGAGTTCAAAGCTGGGGCCCAGATGAGATGAGCACCACTCCCAAGGAATTACATTAGAAGCCTGACTGTCCGATGCGCTGGCACACAATACATCAGAAAGGCAAGGGAATATTTTCACGTCTTGAAGATGACCATATAAAGGGCTGAGAGTGTTACTGCAACACCTCAATTCCTTCGGCATTGACCTGCATCCTCGTCAGCCGGCCTGTGATTAGGTGGAACAAAAACTAGGTGATCTCGTATCACGGTAACATAAAAGTGCCGAATGTCATCTGTTTCCATTGCACATGCAGCAGAAACAGAAGAAAGTTCGATAAAAAAGCACCAGCAAGGTTTTGCGTGGGCGCCGCAGAAACTAGCAGTGAACACAGAACTAACATATCTCCTTTTCAGGTGTCATGGCAACATATTAGCAAGCAGATATTCACACATAGAGTAGTAGACACACATTCACTTGAAGTTGTGTTTCTGACCAGCTGATGAATGTGAGTCCAGCATTCGCTCTCTTCTTAGCTCTATTTTGGTCTCCACCAGCTCCAGAGGGACATATCGGACTCTTTAACTGCTACATGCTTCATTAAGTTGTTTGCTGCTGAGCAGGTAATTAAAAAATCTGGTTTATTATGACAGTCTAAATGTCATTGTTCAAATAATAATAATTTCTATTGTTTATGATAAGATATACACGCAGGACTTTTAATGATGCCTAATTCCACAGTTTGGACTAACTTCAACCTCCACTTAAGTTTTTTGTTTTATTACAGTTTTGTAAAGCTGGAGGTTTGTTTTAAAACCGGTATGATCGTCTGACTCTTTGTGTTCCTTGCACCTGTTGTACTTCTTATTTTAGCAATGTTGTCAGATCAGTGATTGTAATCCTGGCCAAAACTAAAACGATAAAACTGTAATTTCCCATTAAATTTAGAGGTTAGTGAGTCAATAAAAAGTTGTAACGAGGAGGAAGAGAAGGGGGAATTAGCCAATGCACACACACACACACACACACACACACACACACACACACACACATGGAAACACACTTCCTGCGTTCGTGTGGAGTGAAAGCAACACGCAGGGAAGGAGAGTCGAGCCATGAATCATGACTATTATCATTAGGTTAAGCACCAACCAACCCCAAAGGCAGTGAAAGCCTCTGTGGAGAAACAGTACTCTAAATGAGCCTGATTATTATTATTGTCCTCTAAATGAGAGTGATTAGTATTGATGTCTAAATGAGCGCTGAGGTTATTATTGCCCTGATAATTATTATTATTATTATTATTATTGTGGTGTTGTGGTGGCGTTATGAGAGGCAGGCTGCCTCGCTCATCTTCGCTTCATTCACTTTTAATTCCACAGGCTGCCTCTTTTACCGACAGCGGTGCCACATGGCCGCTGTGACACACGCGCTTGCATACAAATCAAATTTGGAAGAAAAAAAAATTCAAACCTACAGGTCATTTACACTGGTGTAAATGCAGTGTGTTACATCCGTAGGTGCACGTGCACAAATAAACACTTTTATGCACACGCTGCACTAACCTGGAGGAAAGCTGCATGTGGCGATGGAGCAGATGGAGGCAATTCCCTGCTTCTCCCTGAAACAGAATAAATAAATCATCGTTACATCTGGACACGTAACGGAACCAGCTGAAAGGAACATTGCATATGTTAATTCAGTTACCGTGATCCACGTGAGGGGCCCGCCATCCCCACCGTGTTGTTATTGGAGCTAATCGCTGCAGCTAATCGGTGAGTAAACACGGCTGCTTTAGCACCGGGAATGTGTTGTACTAGTTTATTGTTAAAAACATGAGTAAAATCTTCCAAACTCAGAATATTGTTGTACCTAATGATTCATTCTAAGCAGTTAGAGTTAAATTATTTGGTTTTGATTTGCCTGTGTAAATGGAAGTGAATGTGTGTGTGCGTGTGTGTGTTTGTCTGTGTGTGTGTGTGTTTGTTTGTGTGCGTGTGTGTGTGTGTGTGTGTGTGTGTGTGTGTCAGGGTGTCAGGACAGCTGTCAGATCACTTCACTGATTGGCCAATGTGACAGACATCAGAAAGTGCCGTGGGAGGAGAAAGGAGGAGGCGGGCTGCCCAGCTGTCAATCACTGCCAGTCACAAGTCCAGCTCAGGCAACAAAAGCATCACCTGGGCCCCCGCACACGCACACACACACACACACAACCTTTTAAAGCCCACATGTACAAACATAATCCATAAATCTCTGTGCATACATCCAGACACACACAAAACCACATTCACATAAAAAAAAGAAGGAAAAAAAGCCACCGACGATATCTTTGTCACGCGCACACACTAGTCGTCAGTCTTAACACAGACGGGCATTCAGTTTGACAGAGTAATTATGATGTCCCACTCTGAAGGAGCCCTGGGCTAAAAGGGGAGAGTTATCGATCCCGCACAGGAGGAAATTTATCAATGTCCAAGCGCTCAGCTTTGACAGGAACCCAATCCACTTAGAGCGCAATGTTCAAACTGTTCAGGTCTCCTCCGAAAACACCGCTATGCTCGGTTCATAGGAGGAGCGGCCAGCTGGGATGGAAGCCCCATGATGCGCTGGAGGCCAGGTGATCGGTGATAGGATGGAGGCCGGGTGATTGGTGATGGGATGGAGGCCCGGTGATCGGTGATAGGATGGAGGCCAGGTGATCAGTGATGGGATGGAGGCCCGGTGATCAGTGATGGGATGGTGGCCCGGTGATCAGTGATGGGATGGAGCCCCGGTGATCAGTGATGGGATGGAAGCCCCATGATGCGCTGGAGGCCGGGTGATCG
Organism: Eutrigla gurnardus; assembly: GCF_963514095.1. Lineage (NCBI taxonomy): Eukaryota > Metazoa > Chordata > Actinopteri > Perciformes > Triglidae > Eutrigla > Eutrigla gurnardus. The sequence continues at coordinate 13,922,586 of NC_139927.1, forward strand.
GTGATGGGATGGAGGCCCATTGATCAGTGATGGGATGGAGGCCCATTGATCAGTGATGGGATGGAGGCCCAGAGATGCGCTGGAGGCCAGGTGATAGGATGGAGGCCCGTGATCAGTGATGGGATGGAGGCCCGTGATCAGTGATGGGATGGAGGCCGGGTGATCGGTGATGGGATGGAGGCCCGGTGATCGGTGATGGGATGGAGGCCCGGTGATCAGTGATGGGATGGAGGCCCGGTGATCAGTGATGGGATGGAGGCCCGGTGATCAGTGATGGGATGGAGGCCAGGTGATCAGTGATGAGGTTGAGGCCCATTGATCAGTGATGGGATGGAGGCCCAGTGATCAGTGATGGGATGGAGGCCCAGAGATGCGCTGGAGGCCAGGTGATAGGATGGAGGCCCGTGATCAGTGATGGGATGGAGGCCCGGTGATCAGTGATGGGATGGAGGCCAGGTGAGGGGCTGGGGGGTTAGAGGCTAACGTCTGACTTACTTGGTTTTTAGCTTTTGGTCTTCTGTTTTCTGATTTGACACCACTATTGACACAACCTAATTTGTCTGTGCTTTTAAAACCATTGAATCATGCATCTGTTTTTATGTGCTAATGTTATATTGTTTAGGTTCGTTCAGGTTAGCATATGTTGATGCATAATTTGTTGCCCAGTCAAAGTACAGGTCCTTCAGTCAGTGGAGCTCCGTATAGAAACCGTAACCAGCAGGAGGTTGGCAATGAAATATATAGTAATATTAGTTAATCTAGAGAGGGATTTAAACCAGGCTGTCTGTCTGCTAGCCAGTACAATACAAATTAAACTGTGTTATAGCCATACTAAAAAACAAAATGCATCACAAACAGCAGCTAAAAATCGCCTGAAATATTTTAGTCGTGTCCCATTGGTACACTCCAGGTCCAATTTAACATATATTTACTTTAACACCTATTTTCACACGTATGCCAGAGAGTGATGTTTTGTTATGGATTTGTCACACTGTTCCTATTGTACAACCTCCCCTTTTGCCTTAATATGTAGACTAAGGGAGTGATGTTTATATACATTAATCCCAGATTTAAAATCACTCGTTTCCTCTCTGTGTGTTCCTCTCTGACAGTATGAGCTCCGGTTCCACCGTATCTGTTGTTGTACTGAAAGCTTGTGTCAAAAATATTTAGACTGCTTCAAGAAACTGCTGGCACTCGTGTTGGTCGGAGTCAGTAACATTTCTCTTTGACTGACAGATCAAGGCATTAAAGTGCGGCTTAGCACAGCGAGCTTGTAACAGACTGGAAATCTTACTGCAGGGAATCTCTGGTTTTAGAGCTGCGTACTGTACCTCACTGAAATACACTAAAATATGGCATCTGATCCCATAAAAGAAAACATAAATCACACTTATAATAATGTCAATGCCTAAAATGCAAGCCTTGATGATGTAATACATCACATGCTTTAAGCCAGCTGAGCTGTGAACTATAACAAACGGACAGGCGGCGTTGAACAGCATCAGTGTTTTGGACAGCAGAGGTTCCAGCTGTGAAGGTGGAAACATGGCATGTTGAGAATGCACGGGGCTCTCGTAGATTAGGGAGAATGGCATATAAGACGTTTGAGCTGAGCTGATGGAGATCATGTGATGTGATAGAAAGCTACAGAACAGCTTGTATATCTCAGAATGAACACAGACTGTACATAAGAAGTGGAGGTCGCCATCGTGACGTCACCCACTGGTTTGTGGACTCCGGTTTTGAAGCCTCGCGTTTGGTATTTTGGCAGTCGCCATCTTTATTTTGATTTTGTTGTTGTTGTTTTTTTGCAACCAGTGAACGGAAGTGAACATTTGGAATTTGGAGGTCTGACGGCTGCATCTGACAAACAGAAATGACAGAGTGGAAACCTCACATCTGGATCCATCTGGCTTTTAACTGTGAACAAAGTTAGCGTTCAGAATCTTTCAGAAATGTTAAAGTAATAGTAGTAGCTAATTGCATTGGTAGCAACGGCCGAAATCATACTCTGCTTTATTCTATCTATTTGACTCTAAATGGACCGTAATTTACTAAATGATCATCATATTGTTGCTGTATAAGACTTGAAACAAGAGATTAAAACCATAAACTCATATTTATAATGTTTACCGACATAATAAATTGTGTGAGAGTAGGGTCATTTTCTCATAGACTTCTTTTGGCAACCAGAGGAGTCGCCCCCTGATGGACAGACGAGAATACAACTTTAAGGCACTTCCGCTTTGGCTTCACTGGCCTGGGTGGTAATAAGGATACAGGTAGTAAACCGCAGGAAGGTTTTTGTAGTGAAGAAAATAACTTCACCATTAAATCAAAGTTTTCTTTGCATCATGCTGAAGATGAGGATTTTATAGACTTCAGATGTATCATGGCAACACGCCTGAAAACTTTTAGCAGGTTTACTGTTGAATGCTGTAAACGTCACCTTTGCCATGATGTGTGGTCTCATTTGACTCAGGTATTTTGTATCCCCTACGCTATATAGATGCAGATGAGAGGCGCTGTATTTTTTTGCACCACATCAGAAAGGATAAAAAATAAATAAATAATATTTCCTTCAAACCATTTTAGCAATTTTCTGGATCATAAAGACATAGATCCGTTCCCTCGGTCGGTCAATATTTCTGTCAGAAGACTGCTTTCAAAATGAGATCGTCATGACAAAGGCCCGTCGACTGAAAACGTCAGCGAAAAAAAGTGTGGTGAAAAATACCTCCATTAGGGGATGTGTGTGTGTGTGTGTGTGTGTGTGTGTGTGTGTGTGTGTGTGTGTGTGTGTGTGAGAGAGAAGCCTCTTTACAAAGTTTTGATCCTGTGCACCAGAAGGATGCACACACATACACACACACACACACACGCACACACACACACACACACAGTGCTCTTTGTATGTGTGCCTGTGTGTGTGTTATTTGTCTTCCCACTCATCAACTCCACCATCATACTAACCGAGCACCTGTGGACATCTGCCTACAGCCCCGGGACATGTCCACACCTTCATTTTTCTCAGACAATGAGTGGAATAATTTCCCCTCACCCAGACCTCTCCATCATTATTGACACGGAATTATTGATCAGGACCTCGGCCGGTAAATTACAAGCTATTAGTCAAACTCTTTCCCCCGGTTTTGAAAAAAGACCAAAGAGCGAGAGGGTTTGATGGAGTGAGATCATGGAGAAGCTCTGCGATCTGAGGGGGGGAGGGTTATCTTGCTGACTGGCATTATATATTCTGGAAACTCCAGTTTTCTTTTCTCCTGAGATTTATTAGGGGAATGCAGATTATACCGCAGACAAACACTCAGCCGGCTCATTCCTCAAGGTGCTCCTGCCACTGAATCAACAGTAGTTCAAGGAAGCCGAGGTTCCAGGTGAAATCTACAACATTGAAGTTAGAGAGCACACAAGCTGCCTCACTTAATTTTTTTCTCTCTCTCTTTTTTTTTTTTGATGTTTTGCCCAAGGCCTATCCTACTAAAGAGAAGTAATTTGGCTTATCTTATCCCAGAGACCTAGCAGCTGCTTTTTATTCTTTTTTGTGAGGTCTTTTTTCTCATTTAGTCCAACAAAGATTGTCCTCATAGATTGACCTTCTCTGTGCCTGCAGGCCGTTGCCCTCATGCCAGTAACTAGATAACACACTCTATCAGAGATTTGAGAAAATCATTGGGAAAGCAGTGGGGCTGATAGTGGCATCAATCCTAACCTGACACCAGGCTGGGTCAACCATTTATCTCTCCACACCGCCTCTGGTCACAACAGCGGCCATCTTGCTCTGCTACATCCTTCTTTAATAACCTTGGCCACGTCTCTTTGCAGACTGAGAGGATAAGGCGACACGGCACTCCTAGCGCCTCGTCTGATCGCCGGCATTTTTTTTGTTTGCATTTTACTCCGTGGAAATCGCATTCAAACACATTTACCACACATGTGTGTTTCCGATCAAAAAAAGATTCTCCGACACGAGCAAACACACAAGATGTGCCTAACAAGAGGGCCAGAGCTCACAAACCCGTTAGCGTAGGAGTTAATGGTGACTCCGCTGTCATTAATTCCCCATGGTGTTTGACTTAAATGCTTCTATATTGGTGGAGTGAGAGATTCCCAGAGGCCTCCTAGCGCTGAGATCATTGTTTTTCACTTACTAACAATGAACTTATGATCAGAGCGCTGCAAGGGTTTTAAAAAAAGCCCCGCAGGATCATTACAGACCCTGTGTGTGTGTGTGTGTGTGTGTGTGTGTGTGTGTGTGTGCGCGATGCCAATGAGGCCGGCAGAGCAGCAGTGTGTCCGAGGCTCATCTCGGTGCTCCGTGGCGCAGCCAGGATGAGAGGGGAGGTTAAATGGGGCGTCATCAATCTCAATGAAGTGCAATTATTTTCTCACTTATTAATCATTGCAGGCTAATAGCTAGTGGCGAAGCCGGGCCCGCCATTTGTCAAACTTAGCAGATTTCTGTAATTTTGTTTCCCCGTTTTCCCTCTAATGTTTGTGTAGACTTTGGCAGATATCTATGGAGGGCTGCAATAAGTCTGTGCCTCCAAGTATCTATCTCCTACCTGCACGGCAGAACTAACTGAACTTCTTGCTGTTTCTCCGTGAGTGATTCTCTCCATTTCAGAGCTGAGTGACTATTTCATGGTCTGTGGCAAAGCAGAATGGAAAGCTTTATTTGCAGGGTGCAGCATGGATGGCCAATTGATGGTTAACTACACTCAACCCCTAACAAACTTCACCTATTACACCATACTGCTGGTTGTTGTGTATGGAATTCTACTATAAGGTTTTTAAAGGAAGACAGAACCAAAACGTTTTACAAACTTTCCAAAAGCGCTGCCATTTGCACATGACATCTATAAGAAAAGGTAATTATGTTCACTTTAATGTAACAAGATCCAGTTGGAACGATTCCTAATCAGATGGTAGTGATGTCACAGTGTACTGACCACACCCAGGAGTACACCTCTGCATCAGAGGTCACTCTACCTGCTGTTACGTTGCATTTTTAAGCAACGCCAATTCAGATTTTTATTTCGGGATGGCATTTTAGCATCTTTCAGCTCATTGTTTTGGTTAAACAGCACACAACTTTATTGTTTTTAGCACCAAACGGCAAACAGACAAAGTCAGGCGCTAGCTTTTTAACATTAAGCAGCCACGATATTTCCCTCAGGAGTTGGTAGAGACCAAACGAGAGCTAAAAGCAGAGTGAATATTACGTTAACTCCAAATGAATGCTCATGCTGCTCTGTTTGCTCTATGAGTAAATAAACTGTCAAATTCTCCAGAACTGTATATGTTGATAATATGTCATTGTTGTATTTACAGCACGTTTCACTGCCCCCAAGTGGCCAAAAAATAAATAAAAACAGGAAAGGACGATTATGTTTGTTTTCTTTTACTTCCCCTGATGAATAAATAACCAAAATGATTGGGATGTGGAAACAAAGGTTAACAAACCAAAACATGTCCATTAAACCTAATGGATGTAACAGACATACAGCTATGGAAAACACATTTACAACCATTTCAGTTATTTTAAATACAACAGGACAGTTTGTGTTTTCCTCTGTGCTCTTCTTACTGGGTTGGAGTGGGCATGGCCTCCTTAGGAACAGGTGATGTCACATATTACCTTGCTACAATCAGAATTTAAGAATATTTCTTTTACGTTTTTTCTTTAAACAATCTTCCTGATGAGCTCATTATCTTATAGGTTAAAGTTATGGCCATCAGTTTTAATGATTTCAACTTTGCTGAAGAGAAATCATGTTTGTCTGTAATTTTGACACGGCAGTCAGATCTAAAAACTATATTACACATCAAATCAGAGCAGTAGCAAATTCAAAACAACGCTTTGATGTTGCAGTTGAGAAAGAAACACTCTCTAGTTCTCTAGTCTCCTCTCACCAATAGTTGAACCACATTAAAACTGAATTGTTTCAGTTTCGTCAACGTTCAAATCTTCAGTTTCCATCCAGTAAGCGTTGCAGGTAACAGAACTAAAAGCTTGGTGATTGGATGTTTCATGGCAAAATGCACCATGGGAGTTGAAGTTAACATCTACCTCAAAGTACAAACTGTATTAGAATATTTAATTGAAAAAAAAGATCTATTTCTAACACAGTTCTAAATATGTTGTACTGATTAACCAGGAGAGAAGTGCTCCAACTGTCTGTGTTTTTACATCTCATTCTTAATATGAATGAATCCATATATCAATAACAACTGAACTTGATTTTCCTTTCACTTTTTTTGTCACGTGACCACAGCTGCATTTAGAGGTCACATTATGACAACTGACTCCATCTGGTGAGCAAGGAATTATCACCGATAGAATGTATGTTTACTCAAATACAGTAAAAGGACACTACACACCACTATTATTTTCCAGATTTGCACACTGTCTTCGCATTTGAGAAGCAAACATTGTACTTTTAGCTGTACCACAGTACTTGTATCTGAAAGCTATATAATTATTTATAGTTACTTGTCAATGCAACTAGTCCCATAAATTTAAAAAAAAAAAGTTAAAATAATAATTAAAATCTAAAATAGTGCATCAAAACATGACCCGGGTGTTGTTAGTTACTTTATTCATATTTCACATACACACTGTATCATCATCAGCTTATAAACTACAACACATTGTTAAAGGATAAACTTCATTTAAAATAGTAGAAAAAACACAATGCATCTGTAATCATATTTGAACAGTATAACATATTATATCATTGGTTGTGGACAGTCAGTATACATTTTGATGATAAGACGTACGTTTTTGAATGCTGGATTTATTTGTAAAGGAGTATCTTCACGTCCGTAGTGCAGATTATTTAATTTATTAAAGGATCTGGATTTGCTTCCATCTTTAGTAATTATGGGCGAAATTAAAAAAAAAAAAAAAATCTGGAAATCATAAAAAGATATTTTTCATTGAATTCAAGCATAGGTCACTGAAAGCACCGTGTCAGTAGTCTGTGCATTCTGTAATAGCTTTAATATGAAAACGCTTCAGGAGAAGCCCTTCCTGCCTGCAGCCAGAAACTTCCTGGGGTTTGACTGCAGGATGCGGAGGCTCAGCCGCTCAGCAGCTCTGCGTGCCACATGTGTCAAGCAGCGTTGGCTGGAAGAGGCAAGACGACTGGTAGTTTATATATATATATGTAGCTGCTCTGCTGTTTGCCTTCATTAAGTTTTCATCTCTTAATTGTTTCTTCTTAATCCAATAAAATCTCCAATGTTCATCCGTGGGCATTCCTTTCTTTCGGATTTAGATTTTCATATAAACGTGTAAATATTCATTGTGTTGGGTGACGTGTAATTTGACTCACAATAATGTAACCTCGGCGTTCGCAGCACTTGATTTGAGTGGCAATAAGAAGACACAGCGATGCATAAATAGTTTGGGTGGGATGATGTGTGATGCGCCCGCAGCTCCGGGATGAGGAGCAGACAGATGTGTTTGAAGGCAGTGAAATGACGCAGCCCCGTGGACGTGTGTGGTTCGGCAGCCTCGTCATCTGGGCTGCAGGAGCTCGTCGATCCATGTGTGGTCCACGTGGGACATCTAGTGGCAACACGGAGGGGAAATCAACTACTGCATTATTATTATTATGCATTTAATCTATTGGACGGTTTATTAGCCTTTAATTCAACCAGATTGTGTTTGAACTGAAGGTTGACTTTAAACACAATCCTGTTGTGTGTCAGGTCTAACTGATGGGATGTTTTCACATGGATTAACTCCATTTGTCTTACCCCAAATCATAATGAAGCTACAATATGAACAGATGAATATGATATATAATAATAATAATGAATATGATGAACAAAAAACTTTATTTTAACTTTTCCCAGTAATGTAACCGGCAAATGAGGAATTCCTTGGCGCCAACTTTTCATACCTTTTCTATTTTAAACAATATTTTAGATTCTGGTTTGCACATGCTGAGCACATTCATTTTTTTAAATTTGCTCCTGTTGTCTTTTTGGATCACCAGTACATCGTATACAGATTGTATGAATATTTCTTTATGTTTTATTATGTTATCATTTCTTTTAATCTAACTTTTTATTATATTTCATCTTATATTTCATATGCAAACAAATAATCAATAATCTAACAAAACACAGTATAGTAACTCACAAAAAGAAAAACCTTTTAAAAGATATTGTACAATTAATATATGTATTTGTTATCCAAACTGGTTGTGAATTATTTGATATCAGGCCTGGATACATTTAATTTATGAGTAAAGAGTTTTTGAAAACTAGAAAATTACAACAGTGTGTATTGACTGAATCATAGTGGAGAAACTGTAAAAAAAAGTCATCCTTAGAGAGTTTTGTGGGGTTTTGTTTACAGTTATTTACTATTTCACACTGCAGTACAGTCATCTCTGTCACCATTACCTTTAATGGTCTGTAATGACGCTGGCCTCTTTTGAAACGAGGACACACAATTGTGAAATAGTTTGGTCTCTTGAATATGAAAAGTAGTTTAGTAGCTTCTAGAAGTAGTTTCAGGTGCATGAAGCCAAAATCAACAGTCCCCTGCTGGAAAATATTATATTACATAATTATATGTGCAGATTATGAGAAATTATGAAAAACTGGTTTTCACCGGATCCTCATAGATGACCTATCTCTCTTTCCATAAAAACATCCTCATCTGCTGTTATCTTTTACATTTTGCTAAACTAGTCCACAATACATCAAAAACATTTATCTACTGACCTGTAATATCAAATCTTCGCCACAAGAGGTCCTCCTCCTAACAGGAAAGAAAGGGACCACCAGGTTCCAACAGGTGACAGTCTATATAGAAGACGACAGTTTGTGGATGAATTTATTAAACGCTCTTATATTTGTGAACTTTGCAGACTGGACAGCAGCTGAATGTGTTGCCTGGAGCCTTTTTCATCTGATCACTGCCCAAATAAATGTCCTTATCTGGATGGATCACAAGATTAATGGAGGAAACAATGCAATTATTCTGCAGCATTATGAAATGTTTACAGCTCACAGCCCTGAAAGGAAGAAAAAAACAACAACACTGACATTATTACAAAGATTCATATTCATTTAAAGGGGCTGAGTGTCTTCCACAGTTTGTGATTTGCACTAATCGTGTTGTCAGTGAACAGCTTCACTGAGGCGCACCACTCCACATATGGCCATCGTGGCCCCGCCCACCTCCGCTCAGGCTCCCGCTGCCGTCTCTCCGTCTGCGCGTCGAGTCTGGAGGACAACATTGGAAACTGGGCAGGGTCCGCCTGCACATGAACGCAGCCTCTGTCTCCGCGCAGCCCGCTTTCTCTTTCGGGTGATGACACGCGGCCGCGGGTCTTCTGCGCTCCACTTCGACTCGCCGTGACATTTCTTCCCCCTCTCCTGCGTCTGTGGGCGTCGCTGCACCGACACGGGCGGTGTTGCACAACTTTTTTGGGAAGTATGTGGATTTGTTGTGAGAGCTGAGAAGGAATGCGCTGATTCGGCGGCTTCTCCTCCCGTGTGTTTTTTCCCCCCTCCACCACCTCTCCTCGGAATCGTGTCGTGACTTCGGCGTTATCGGGTTATTATCGACGGCGAACATGCAGCATGATGTGTAGTCGCGCCTCCGCCTGCAACAGACTGTCTGCCCGCGTTGAGACGGAGGAAGGTTGAGCGTCGTGCCTGTGCAGCGGAGGGGGGGGCTCCATGGGAAACGGCCGTGCGTAACGCTGGCTCTCCACGGAGGACTGGCGGAGGAGCCGCTCATCACAAACCGCTCTGTAAGACAGTGAGAAGTGACCCCCTTAAACATGATGAGTCAAGACCAGGACGGCATATCCTTACCGGTGCCTTGCTTCGGAGTTTGTGCCAGCAGAGAGAGCCTCGGCGGTGAGAGCACCAGCAGCAGAGGTGGCGGTGGCGGCGGCGGCGGCGTCTCTGGTATCCCCGCGGCCGGGACTTTCTGGCAGGACTCCGTGGTCTGCGGCGGGGGGCTCAGCCCGACCCCGGGGAGCGACCCGATGGACGGCGGGGGCTTGCTCTCCACCGGGAAGTCGTGCAAAAGCAGGCCGGTGACGGTGGCCTATGTGGTGAACGGGGAGGCGAGCCAGCAGAACAACGCGGAGAGCATGGCCCTGCAGTGTCTGAAGGACGCCTGCGACGCGGCGGGCAGCAAGCTGGAGACGGTGAACTTTGGCAAGCTGGACTTTGGAGAGACCACGGTGCTGGACAGCTTCTACAATGCAGGTGAGCCAAAAACAAAACCCCCCGGAGTGCTAACTCGTCCTGGGTGTGGGTAAATATTGATCCTAAACGCTGCCTGGTGTAGGAATGTACTTCATCTTTGCTCTCCATTACAAGCATGAAACCACCAGATCAATAGTCCTTGGTGAGAGCCAGCCACCCCTGAAGTGGTGACTTTGTGATGTCACACCACAGGAATGCTCACCTCCCTTTTAAACTAGTTCCAGGGGTCAAAGGTCACGCTTTTGCAGCATCAGCTGTGTTGGAGAGTGTTTGCCTGCAGGACAGGTTGCTCCGAGCTCCTTTAACACAACACAGCAGCTCTGCGTGTTGGGGCTTGAGGCTGCAGCCTTCATGTCACTGTTGTTTCCACACTGTACTGAGCAAAGCTGGAACTCATTGAGCAGAGGAGCATCACTGGGGTGGTTTAATTTACTCTCCACAAATGTGGGGATGACTGTTATACCCCCCCCCACGCATATTTTCCCTCTTCCATTGTGCGTCTGCCCTGTTGTGCCGGAGTGTCATGGGTTGAGCCATGAGGCTAGACTTTCCACTGGAATCTACGAGCAGAGAAACAAACTTGAACCCAAAGCGCCCCCTCTTATTCATATTATATGTGTAGTAGTTGGCTCCTAATCCTAGTGGAAATGTTCAGTTTTATAAATAAAAAAAAAGACACTGAACAAAACCTCTTTGGAAAGCAGACCCTGCAGAGACTGTGGTCAAATAAAAAGCAGCTGTAATGTACAGGGCCGGCTGGTGCGCTGAGGAGCCAGGAACTGCAGTCAGTGTTTGCTTTCACTCAAATACTGTATTTAAAATCCAGATTCGTTGAGGAGATATTGCAGAAATCAAACTGCATAGCCCAGCATGGCTAATGTAAAGACTTTTAAGCTATAATGAATCGCTCATTGATGATTAATATATAATGTACTAATGCTCCATTCTAAGCTGGTAAGAAGAAGAACGTTGCTAATTGATTTTGATCAAGATACACTGCAAGTCTTTTCCAGAGGGCCAGAGGTCAAACAGTCTGTAGTAGAAGTGTTGACACCTGCCACTACCTGGCAACCGAAAGACTGTTCTTACTTAAGACTGATAACCAATGTTCACACGAGAATCGCATGGAAATCAACTAATTAGTTTGTGTCCGGTCAGCCGGAGAACGGACCAATCAGCATCCTGTCAGGAGCTGTGGGCGTGGCTGTGTGCGAGACGACACGGAGAGGCCTACAGAACTACAGTTGTTCCTGGAGAGGTTAGCGTAGCTGCTGCAGTAGCATCAGTTGTATCAGAACTAGAGAGTGTTTCTGCATTGAAAGACGAGCAAACGACAATACAAAGGCTTTTCTCTCCTCCCCACTCACTTCGGTAAACCTTTGATGACAGACGGTTCATCCAAGAGCCCTTTTGCCAACAGTTTCACAGAAGGCTTCTCACATAGTTCTGTGTAAACAAGCCGTGATCTCATGCTGCTCCACAACGTCGCCAAGCCTTTGTTATTGACTTATTTAAGGGACCCCTAGCAATAGAAAATTCAATATGGTGTGTTTAATGTCTTGATGAAAAGCAGATTGAAAAGAGATAATTCTAACCTTGAAAAGTAGGTGGAAAGTATATGGCTTATAGAGCAAAATAAAATAGATTAATGTGTTGCTGTATATTAGTTTTGTGTGAATCAGTGAAAGCAGACAGTTGTATGAGTTTCTGTTCAACAAAAGACAGGCTTGTTTATTGTCATAACATCACGCTATTAGTTGTACAAACAGAGTTCTCTCTCCTTTTTTTTTTTTTTATTTGGTTCCCTCTTAACTTCTGTGGAACTTTCCCATGAATTCACATGGGAGGGCAGAGGCATTTTGCCTGAAACACTCTGTGCTATCTGCTATCAAACCCACAATGCTTCATCCTCTTCCTGCATAAGTGTGTTGCAGAGATGAAGACCAGATAAAAACATTTTTTTTTTTTTAAATTAAACAATGAGCTCAGATCCAGCCTGAAAGTATGTGAATTTTGGAGGATTTTCCAGATCCAAATACAAGCTGTTCCTAACTCTCCAACTACAGAATATTCTTACCTCGTAATACGGCTAAAATTCAATATTTTGTTTTCATAAGGTGTAAAGTGAATTAATATGAGCTTCATCCCCGTCTTCTGAACTTACTTAATACGTATGTAACACAGTCTAAAGGTGATAATCACTGAAGCAGCCTCTCTGAATCCATCTGCTGATTCTTGGTCAGAGAGAAAAGCAGCAGCTGAGAGAGATACACTGGAGAGCATCTGTCATAGCTGATGGTTCACTCCTCCATCTGGCCTAACTCACTGTGACTCATTGTTATAATTAATCAAGGCCTAACTATAGAAGTATTGACCTCACATATTCACAGAGTGAGCAAAGAACACGAGGCTTCAGTGTGATTTTTTTCTTTTCTTTCAAATTGTTTTTAAATGCATCAGACTGCTTCTGTTGAACTGACCTCATGGTCGTTGTGAATCGCAGAAGGAGAAGCTGGACGGGAGATTTCTGAATCATCGTCCTCCTCCTGAGTTTCACCGAGCGGTGTAAAGGTCTGTTTTTGTTGGAGCGCGACCAAGTCAGTCGTCAGCCTTTTGTAGGTGGGTATAGAATAATGGTGGTGATGTAATCTAATGGGCGCCAGTCCCAGAATCCAAACATTTTAAAGTGTCCACATGTAGTTGCAGCTGAGACTTTAATAACAGCTCTGAAATCAGCACCACGCTGTGTGGATTGAAGGAGTTTGTCCAGAGGTGTTTTTTTGCTGTTGTTTTCCTCAAAAGGAAAAAAAAATGTGCCTGTTTGGTACGACAAAGAGTCTACAGTTCCCGGATGATCAGTTCCAATGTTAAAAGTGCAGCAGGTGATATTTATCAGGGATCGATTGTACAGACTTGGGCTGTTCGTCTGTATTAGCGAGTTGAGTGTTGGCTCATAGCTGTGGTATGCAGAGCTTTATCTCTCCAGTTGATCATTATGCTGCATTACTATGTGATTTACAGAGAGCACAATGGGCTTTTTTTTAAACAATTCCTGATCACTTTGAAAGCAGCTTTGTCTCAGCCCCAGCGTTTGCTTTTTTTTTTTTTTTTTGTGCTGGACTCCACCGCTCACCACTTTGCCAGCACGAATTGTGTACAGGCTCTCCACTTTTACTTTGTATTGAGACGGCTGAGAGAAGCACATTGTTGTTCTCCAAATGTAGAACATTATGATTGTTAATTCACTTTGAAAAGCTTTTTACAGCCACTACAGCAAATGCTTGTGTGACTGGGTCTTAACTGGGCAAATCTCAGTGTGGGGGAAAAAAAACATAGAGCTTGTTTACTTCCTTGAGGAAGTCCTGCAGAATACATCTAATCTGACTATAATGCAAGGAATCTCTGTCTGTCTGTCTGTTGTCCTTCGCATATCTGGAGAGTTGTTTATCCGATCTACTTCACACTTGGTGGCCGTAGGCTGCTGCTGGGGATCCAACGAAGTGCAGAGTTGAATCCGGGTCAATATGGACATGTGACACGTTCAGTATTAATAAACTTTGAAGAAATAAGCGAACGTGGTCTGACGAGTGGGTGCCGTGGAGCTTCAGGGCTTTGCAGACTGAGTCGGGCATGTCGGCTGCGGTTCACTTTGGCTGCTGGAAGCTGGATTTACTCACGTTCCAACCAAACTCTTCTTCACTTCAACAGGTGATGAGCGGTTGTCCGAATGCCTCTGCACTGGTCTGACTCTAGCACTATGTCTGTCTGTCTTGTCTGATCGACTTCACATTCGCCCGGTGTATCGTAGAGGACCCGATGAAACGCAGTGCCAAGTGTTAAGTTGTTTCGATGAGCTGTTCTCGAGAAATACCGGGACGTTGTGACTCAACCAGAAGAGGATAATTATCCCTGGTAAATGTTGTTGTTCTCTGATTTTTTCCAATGTGTGTTTAATAATGTTGCTTTAAAATCTGAGCCCCAAACAGGGGCACCGATGTAATCGGTGCGCCGCAGGTGAGCTCCTACTACGCTCGGTCAGCTGACGGCTTCTCGTTGAGAGGATTCGCCAGCATAAGATTGTACGCTCAGCTGCCCGGCTGGGAGGCGGCGCTGCTCTGAAATCCCATCAGCTGGCCCTCTACTAAGTTGTTTATCCTCCCTCCTGTTTACTCTGTATGCTTGGCTGCTCGTCAGAGGTTAGAGAGCACAAGGTCAGAGGGATTTAGCCCACAGGCCACTCACTTGCGTCTGGGGGGAAAAGAGACTTCACCTCAGGCGGAGAGGTAGACTGTCGCCACAAGTTGTTTTTAAGCTGATATGTCTCAACAGGAAGTTAAGAGTAGACTCAAAAATGGGAAGCTAAACAGTCTGTTCTTCATTCATTAATGTTGTGAAAGCCACATTGCATTTGAACAACGTCAGCGATAAACCTCTTAAGCTCGCTATCACATCACATCAGGTGTTTTGCATTGGCATCCTTGCAGACTAATAACAGTAATCCCCCAACACCCTTTATACAGCATTTCAACAATAAACAGCCTGTTAAGATGGTCTTACTTATATTCACAGTGCACATGTGGTTAGCGCAGTGTACTGTTGGATAAACCTCAGGCTAAATCTCTTAAGTGCTCCTCCAGAAAAATGACAGGAGGAGGAGAGGCGGCGTATTAAAGCTGCCTTTCAGGTCTTATCAGGGGTTCATTTCAGGTGAAAGGCAGCAGGAGCGGGTAGCCAGCCTCTTTAGAAAGCAGTGGAGGGTGAGAAATAGTGGCTCATATATCAGTAGGATGATAAGGTGCCAGGAAACAGTCAGTGGCTCCACCTAACCCCCAGATCACTGGGACCAGTTGCTGCATGGGCACTCAGCTGGGAAAAGTACAGTGTACGGTGATATCTACACGATTTTTTGATTTAAGGGGGAAATGTTTAAATAATAAATCTGGGAAACAAACTGTGGGCCTCATGCAAGAACGACTCGGTACGAACGGATTCATTTTTATTTGGCTTGTGGGAGTGATTTATGGAATTTAACAACACAATCATTTACCTTCATAAATGACTCTTTATAATTATGTGGACATCCTGTTTGACTCTGCAATATGAATTATAGGCTAATTTAATTATGTTTTCATGTAGCCTAACCATGTCACCATTTATTTATGCTGTTGCTGATGCTGTTTCATAACACTACACACTACATATCTCTATTATTTCACCCCCTCCGCAGTCATTGAAGAATTGTTTTAAATATCCAACCATTTCTACTTTATTTCAGTGACAGCACCACCCTCAGGCAATATGATATTAACAACCCTCATTATTCCTTAATCCCACTGCTGACGCTGTTAAAAACGACACACTTTCCTTTAAGGATCTCCAAAAAGCAGGACTTCAATGCAGGTTCTTTGTGCTTTTGTACTGGTCCTATATCTGAATTTAGGAGATTAGAAAGTAAAAGAAAATTAAGAAGAGAATAAGGAAATAGTCCTGTATGAGGTTCACCGACTCTTTCTGCGGTAGAACGAGCGTTTCTAGATTGTTGTTATCTCCTCCTGCATAAACACAAACCCCACATTCTCAGTCAGTTCTTTTCACTCCACAGTATCAAATATTAAGATGGTAATCAGGCTCCAGTTGACAGAGGCGGTGTCACTACTTTACAGTACTCTTCACACGTAGCTCAAGGCTGGTTTGTTTCACTGTTTGGATTCTGCACATGCACCCTCAAAGGTCACAGAGTGAAGCCGATGCAAAACCGCGTTAAGTAAAACATGGGTGGCTGTGGGAAGGGGAACGTTCTCTCCAGTGAAAAGAGTTCCGAATTTTACTTTTTATACTACAAGCTAAAGGCAATTGTTCTGTAAGTTTACGCACCAGTGGAGTTTCCTTGTTTTTACTTCTCACTTACTCTTCCGTAGACTATCATTTTATGCAAATACCGTAAGTCTGGAAAGTCATCTCACAAATACCATGTTTAGCATTGTGTTAGCAATGCTAGCACTGCATAGCAAGCAGATTAGCTCAAAACAGTCTGTTTCAAATGTCCAAATGTTTTCTAAAGAATTGGGTAATGATGGCACTAAAGACTCAAGTTGAGGCATCACGAAAGTCACGTAGTCTGGGGACATGAATGTCTGGACAAAATGCTGTCCCGATTCATCAAGTAGTATTAAAATGATGCTGGTATTGCTAAAGGAAAAAGTCAGAGGATTCATCCTCTGGGAACATGAATGGCAAATGTAGTATAGAGTAGTTATATGTTGCTGAGGTCTGGACCAAAGTGGTGGCCCAACCTACATCATCATCTGTAGAGTCATGTTGGCGGCATGGCTAAGACAAAAAAGGTCAAAGTTGATATCAAAACCTCAGCAGGAAACTTCATACACTAAAATCTGTCCGTTTGCAGTTACTTTTACAGTTTTTGGCATCAAAAATACATAGAAGTCCTGTATGGAGATCTTTACCAACCATGCTTGATGTTTCAGATCCAAAATGCTCACCTATTCCACTTTTCAGGGAACCAATTCCTGCACAGTGGCGCTTTATTTCAACTCAGCGTTTTGCATATAAGCCCGACACTACCTCAGTCCTATCATGTGAGATAAGTGAGATAAGGTTGATGCATGGTTTTGCTTGGCAGAAACACAAATCCCTCTTGTTTGAGCAAACTACGTAAATGAAGGCGGCATGTTGGGGCAACAACAGCACGAGTTTCTCGCGGCGTGTTTGTCAGCCACGGATGAATTCACATTCTGTTCTCGGCTCTCTTCCCCCCTCGGGGCCATGGCACTGCAGTTTGTAAAATCTCTCTCTGTTTGTGTGAAAAGGCAACAAATTGGAGGTAAAAGAGGGAAAAAAAAGGCCAGACCGCCAGGAGAGCGGTGCAACTGCAAGGTCTCATTTCCTGCATCGTGACGTTTTCAGGGTCGTTCCTTTCAAGCACACTTGTGTCTAAAAATAAAGGGAGCATTAATCTCTTTGCTGGGCTGGGCATCTCAACTACAGAATAACCATTGTCTAGTGTTTCCCATAGTGTCCTCTGGGAGAAGAGATGTATTTCTAGATAGAAATGTTCAGCTGAAAGACCAAATGCTGCTTTTCTTCCATTCCCAGGGTTGTATTTTTGGAAGAATGTTTTTTCTTGGTGTGGCTTTTTAGGCTTCAAATAGAGCTCATTTGGAATTCATGCTCAATGTTTGACCACTTCTAGAGACAATTTACACTTTCACTTCATGTGCCTCAAGATATTTGTTTTGTTCCAGGTCTACCTGAGTTTGGTTTGTTTGGTTAGCCTTCTCTTCTGTTACACCGAGTGTTGTGTGACATTTTAAAAGACGAAACGGCAATGTTCAAAATGAAATGAACAAACATGTATCACCTTGTTTTTATCTGAAGCTGTTGCACCACGTTTATCTGATTTTGACATTTCCAAAAGCAAGTTGCCAAAAAAGGTTTGCTTTGAACAAAACTTGCTCCCCCACAAAATCAACGAAAAACCCTGCAGAACTCTTTCGAAATTCTTTGGAACATAATCTCAATGTCTCCTGGAGAAAGTCGAAGTGAAGTCACAAATATTCATCAGCAAATTGGAGCTGAGGTGCAACGCTTTCTGTCATGGCCCTATCGAAGGTATGTAGCATGAGAAACACCTACAGTTGTTACTGATGTTCTGTGTCTAGGTGTAAGGATATATTACTTTCATTGACATTTCGTGTAATGTAGCAAACTTTGCACACGTAGCAAACTTTGCACATGTGCATGCTGGTACATGTAGGCACAGGCAGCAGAGATCGGCAAGGATAAACACAATGTATTCTGATCAGGAACGCCGAGTGTAAACATAGCTGAACAGGAGGAAATCACTTTGCTTCTGGCATTTCTGGAAATTTGGCAGAGAATTAGGGCATTATACTCCAGAATGTTCCTTTTTAAGGGAAAGCAAAGGAGTTCTCGAGGGTGGGAAAAGATTACCAGTGGAGCTTGGAGACGGTTATTCCCCTGTCTGTTTGTGTCCTCGGTGTGGGCCAAACTCCGGGGAAACCCAAGGCTGCGCTTTGCTCCACTAACATGAGCCTCGTACCCTCCTTCTCCTTTAACAATAAGGGGAAAAACCTCGATAGCAACACACTGAGGGCTTCACTCACATCTGTTACGAGTCTCCATAGTTACAACATTATGTTGTATGTCATTGGTTGTGCTTTGCTTACTCTACCTTTCCTGTTCCCACACACTCTTTCAAACACAACCACAGGCCAGTACAGCTGGCCTTTGAGTGACTGGTACTGACAGTGCAGTCGCAGTTTTTATTGTAGCATTGCAGCGCAATGACATTTTCACAAATATGAAGCATTATTGAGCCAAAGTAAGGGCACATGGCTACACAAAGGCAACGTTCTATCCTCCCCTTACCCTGCTGGGGAAAACGGATTGTCTGAAACATGCTGTGAGTTTCAAATACAATGTTTTGGGTACATCTGTGATGAAATATTTATATCCATATTTAAGGCTATTTGATAGAAGATGTTTTCTGGTAAGTTTTGGAAACAACCTCCATTCTCAAATCAGTGATAAAATATTAGTCACAGGTCCGGTCATAAACAAACATGGACTAAAGTCTTTGTATTATTCATTTGCATACACTGAATATAGCTTTAGGGATGAATGGTGTCCACGATGCACACAGTGGCAGTGTTGTTCATAGCTGAAGGCTGTCGGGCCTGTTTACTGTCCTCAAACAGCCCACGCTCATTAAAATAGATTTCTTTTTTGTCCAAATGTCTGCTTTTCATTTGGCCCCCGAGCACAGGAGAGAGCAAGACACTTTGAGTTGCTGAGATAATCCATATCCACTTGAACAGTCTACAGTGACATTTAGATCCTGTTGCGGACACAATATTGAGCAGATCCCCAACTTCTCCAAATAAGAGCATGCATGGAGGGGTGTAGACATCAGAACATTTCATACCTCACGTCCCTCCCTCTTCTCTCCTCTTCCTCCTCAGAGGCACCACTGGGCCTGAGGAAGCTGCTGGAAGCCAAATAGTGTGCAAGAGTATTGAATTATTTCCCTCCTCTGCTTTGAGCAGTAGGCGAGGGAATCAATTTAGTTTTGGTCAATAGCGGGTCCGGCCGTAGGAGGTGTAGCAGGATAATCAGGCCATCACAATGCATGTTTTGTCTTGTTGTTTTTTTTTCCAATACGTCTTATCCCTCCCTGGTGCAGAAGATACTACTGATTCAGTTTGATTGCAATCACTACAACAGCTGGAGTGGGCCCATTCGATCAGGTGACAGGGCCTGCTAACTCGAGTTTCAACGCTACTGTCTTTATACGCAGCCTTCTGTCAACATATGTTGACAGGTCTGCTGTTATGTTGGCATGCACTCAGCTCTGCTGTCGGATTGCTAAGCAATCACGACGCCCGAACGCCCTCCAGAAAACATTCAGATGCTCCGCTGTTGAATAAGGCGGGATCATGGCACCGTCTTCATGACATTTCGCATTTCTGTGCTTTGTTTTTGTGGCAAGTGAAACATTAAGTTAATGAATTCACAACATGTCTGCAGTGTGACGCATTTCCTGCTTTAGCTTGTTTAGTCATATCAAAGGTTTGTTCGGCTCATGGTTTCAATGCAGATGATGAGTACTGAGCATAAAATTATGTACAAACCAATAGGGGTTGGAATCACAGATACATCAATATCACAATATTTTGCCCACGATAAAGATGATATTACGATACTGCGATACATTGCAAGATAATAATCTACGATACGCATCATGATCTCTGTGTATCTGAAGGAGAAAAAAAACAGCGAAAAGGCAAAAGCAGGAATTAATCGTATACTGTGCTTATTCACTGCATTGCGGTGTCAGATTCAACTGAAAGTAAACAATGTATGATAAAGTGCATAGTCTAAGCTTAGTCCCTCTTTAGCACACATGGACTGAACATTTCTACATGTGCCATCATTCAAAAATAGCCATAAACTGGCAAAAGGGCAGAATGGTAACATGCTTAATGCATGGAATCAGTAAATAGTGCCTGCATATTTTAATACAAATACATTTTTTTTTTAAGTATCGATATTTGGCGCAGGGAGTATCACGATATTTCGATATATTGTCGCACCACAAACCAAACATCTAAATGCAGTGTTTGTTCTTATGGAGATCAATGTTCGAGGGCTTCAAGTAAGTATTATTTTCTGTTGAATCAATTTGCCGATGTAATAGTGGAGAATAAGGAAATGTTTACCACTACTGCTACTTCTTTACCACCTTCTGTTGATGCCGGTAGATTTGGTAGAGTGGTAGATAACCGTCCGACTGAGGTACATGCAGAGGATGTGAGATTGCAAGATAAATACCTCGTGTTGTGAGGGTTTCATGCAGGCTATTGTCTTTGAGAGAGAGAGAGAGACCACACTGAAAGACTCGTGTCAGCCTGTCTTGCCCAACATGCGTTTTTGAATCGGCGGCGCCTGTAGCAGCGCGTCTCAATGTGATCAGCCTCTGAGAGTCCGCAGCCAAGCTAGCAGCTCTGGCACAGATAGATGGCATACTTTGGCACAGTAGCACTTTGTGCTAAATTCTATCATCCAAATGCTATCTTGGTCCCAATGACGATGCAAAAAAAAAAATCTATTTGGCAGGTACCATATCTTAATGTATTGTGTTAGCGTGCTAACATTAGCTGCCGCTAGTTAGCACACAAACACAAAGTACAGCTGAGGCTGATGGGAACTAAAGTATTAGACAGTTACAGCTTTGACCTGGTAATGGTGCGAGGTCAAGGGTTCACCAAAGTTAATAGAATTCAACCTGAGGGGAACATGAACGTACGGACAAAAAAACAATGAAAATTCATCCATCAAAACTCAAATCCAGAAATTCCAAGCTCTTGGTGGCATTTGAGGGAAAACTCAAGGGATGATGAAAGTAATTAGTGTTCATCCTCTGGGAACCGGTACATCCAATTGTTCCAGTCTGGACCAAAGCAGTGGACTGACGCACCAACATTACCATACCGTACCGCTAGCACGGCTAAATATGACTCTCAAAACGGTGGATTGTTGAATGACTAACCATTTTATCTGTGGTTTACAGTGACTCCCTGTGTGAGGGCTCAGATTAGATAAGAACTCGCTGCTTGCACTACAACTGCTGCTAGGATTCAACATTCAAAAAAGCCAAACATCCTGTCGGGGAAATGAATGATGAAAGTGGTTCTGTATGTATTCAGCTTCCGTTTAACAACTGGGATGTGCTCTTCCTTCCTGGTTTTATGATATTATCGTTCAGTGTGTTTGCATCTAGACTGAAACGCACGCACACACACACACGCACACACACACTCCACAGTGACGATACGCCGCTCATCAAGTGTTCTCGGCTCTTGGGGCTTTGTTGTGAGCACAGAGCCCTTTATGAGAACGGATTGCTCCTTGTGAGTCTCCTGGCAGAAACAAGACTGACTTGTGTCATGCATTTTTTATTGCGTGTGAATGGAATGGAGTCAGCTGTGTTTCTTATTAATCTCTAATGTTAGCCTTGCCCTATGACGGCAAACAGTCCTTAGCTCAGAGGCATTCATGTGAAGCAGGTGAGGATTCCAAGCAGAGCGTTGCAAACTTAATGCATCGTTGCATTTAAAAGAAAAGCACACAACTGCAACCCCTCCCCCCCTTTTTTTTTTTTTTTGTAAATTCTGCTGTGTTACACTGCTGCCTTTTAATGGCCTGTTTGCATTAAAATATCACCGAGATGTAATATTGATGGGGTCTCCCGCCAGCAGAGAAATGAGACGAGCTCATCTTTTATTTATCAGCCGACCTGCTCCGTCTGGGTGTTGACATTCAGCAGCTAGTGTGCATAAAGTAGGAGCTAAACAGCTTTTTATTCTGCGTACACTCTGTTTTATTTATGCTGCACATCATATCTCTCAGTAAACTGAAATAATAATAATCTTTCCAAACATCCTGTAACAAAACAGGAGCTGTTCGAACATTCCATGAACGTTGCGCATGATTGTGGAGATGTCATTGATGGAAATGCGTCATATATATATATGGAAGCAATAAGTTGTTGTTATGCTGAGGTCAGTAAGTGATGGATCATGGTGTACTTTTCCCCACTCCGCTGCAAACGTCAGAAAGTGAACCGTGATGTGAACTCGGATCACAGAACAGAGAGAGTCTTGATGCTCTGCGTCGCTGCACAGAACTTCAATGTCCTGTCCTTTGCCTGCTTGGTAATGAAAGTGTTTGTGTGGAGTGAGGCGTCGTCGATGAGAACCTTGTGAGGTGGGCCGCAACTAAGTAACTGCTTCCTGGATGAATTTCTATGAGCTGACGATGAGTGCTGGGAGCTGCACGGCCCCTCATCACTGACAAAAGCCCACCACCGCTGCAACCAGCCAGCCTCCGATGGGCTCCACTCTGCAGCATTTTGTTGGCATTCATCTTCAGAGACACTTAATTGAAGCCGCATTTTTTTCAACTGTGCATTTAAGTAATGGGCATTGCTTTGAGTAATTTGTTCTGATTGATCTCAGAAGGAAGTGCTACTGATTTGCATTTGAAGTGCATTTTAATCATGTTACGTAGATTTATTGAATGCATGTTTTTTTTTTGCTGCATAGAGCAGCTTATGTGGCCTATAGTGATGCTGATGCGGTGAGAATGAAAACAATCAGACACTAAAACACAGCTAAAATGTGATGGGTTCATCACTACATTTCACATTGCACATAGTCATTTGACCCATTTTGAACATAAAGGTTTTGATGGATGCATTCTAAATGATTTAAGGAAAGTTTTAATGTGCAAATTGTTTTAACTCGTTTTTTTTTGCAGGACATACGTCCTTTTAAGAGCGTAGGCTTAATGCTAAAATGTTACGGTTCATTGCTATATGTGCCTGACATTGTCTTATTAATTACCAGCCCCGGCGGCGTGTTGCTGGTGTGGTTTTCCCCTTGTGAGTCTGTGTGTGTCATAATGGCAAAATGTCATCCTGGAAACACCGACGGGAGCAGAAAACTACCACAGAAGTGGAATATTTTATTGTTATGATTTAAAAAAATGAAAATTTGCATGCTAGTTTCATATCGAGTTAAGCCTCTATTGTGACTCTGTTTTTTCCAATTTGTAGAAAACTTGTCACCTGTCATGCTTTTTTTGTTGTTGTATCGTTTCACTGTTTTGTTCCCCTTTAAATTGTTCAAAATGGACAATAACACCTGATAATGATTCTAGTATTCAAAACCACCCAAGGGAATCAGAGACCATTGCATAGTGTTCATGTCCTGTTGACTCAAGATGACGGACTGAATATTTCAGCTCCAGCCGTGTTTGAAATACTTTGTGCTGTAGCTTGAAACGACCCATTAAGGGTAAAAGACTCAGTTGTCTGGATGAGAGGACCTCTGCTCTTCAGCTCCATGTAATGTGTTTGTTGACTCAGAGTGGATAGTTGGGAAACAGATGAAAAACCCGGGTGCCGCGTTATCTCTGTCATTACTGAAGTGCAGCCACCAGGCCGATGTGTTTTTGTTGTTATCAGTGTCTCGCGGCGGCCTCGGGGACAGCGTGTACCTCATGTGTGGGCCTCCATAGTCAGGCTTGTTCTACACCTTAAACTGCGTGTTTACAAGTCACTTATTTTGTGCCATTTAAATGCAAGTATTAAGGGATCACGATTACGAAATAATTGCGATTCACAATATAATCCGAAAATTATTGAACTATGCCTAAAACTCTTAAAGTGGCACTTAAATGCTGGTATCACATACTTTCACCACTTATTGTGAGGGTTTTTTAAAACGTTTTGCAATAAAATCCTATGTCGTGTCATCCGTGGTCGCTCGGTATTTGTACGTTGTGGTTCAGTTCAACGGCACACCTATGAATGGTAACACACAGCACATTGTTATTGCTAGTAAAAGCACTTGGTTCAAAGCTGGGAACTCTCCGCCCCTTCACCAGAAGCTGCCGTCCCTCCCGGCTTGATTGACACATGGCAATATTTACTCCCATTGACCTATTGATCCAGATCGCAGGCTCGAGACCAGCTGGAGTCAGTGTGGTATCGAGTGTTTTTGTGTTCGTAGATCGAGTTGAACGGTGAGGTCACAACACCTCCCCATCAAATCTGTTTTTCACAGAGCAGGCTTCTGAATTAGCTCCACTTGTGTCTCTGACACCAGAATCTATAGCTGACAGGCGACTGCTGTGAACATCAGCTGTAACAATCTGCAGTGTGTGATACTTACACCGACGTCTTGTGGCTTTGTATCTGTCCAGTAACCTCTGACCTGGCTTAAATGAAAGCTAGATATTTAGTGTTTGTATGTTTTACATATGTTAAGTTATTAATTAATCAAAGAGCTAGTTAGCAGTTAGCAGTCGGTTGGCATCACAGTCCTGCTTCACAAAATGACGGAGCAACAGCATATCTACATTTGGAACAACTAGCCCAATGAGAGGCGTAGGCCTATTTCTGTTTAAATTCATATCCATGCTTGATGCTGAGAGTAATTGCAGTGATCGCCCCTTCCGTCGACAGCATGGGGTCTCTCCCTCGCGCAGTCATGCTTTTTACAGCTAACGGAGGTTCCATTGAGTTACATTGTGGTGCGTTCAAGGGAGAAATAAGTATTGGTCCAAAGTCAACGGTATCATCACATGTTCAAATGTAATCTTGTGATTTCAATTAAAATTTGGCGAAGAATTTAAATAAATACAGTGGTTTTCTCTCATACAATCATTTGAATTGTGTGGTTTTTATGCAAAAATAACTCACGTTGTGGCTTAAAGAGAGCTATATCAGGGGTCTATTTAGCCATTATTGGCATGAAAATGGTCACATTTAAAGACACCATGCCAAAATATACACTATAATGCAAGTAAGCCTTTTTCTCTTGGGTGGTTCTACTCGGTTCTGCCCCTTATGTCTAGTTAACGTAAATCTCAATGCTGCAGCATACGGTGATATTTTTAAACCACTACTGTGTTTCCAACATTGTGGCAGCAGTTTTTTTTTTTTTTTTAATCATGACAATGCCCCCTTTCACAAAGCCAGGTCCATAAAGAAATGGTTTACACAGTTTGGTGTGAGATGTCTAGTTGTTTGGACAGTCACATAGCTGATGTAGCGTTTGGGTGCACAAATACTTCTACACATATAGGTGCAATAACAGTACAACAGAAGTCTCTTGCTTTAAATCTCTGAGCTCGTAACACCTGTACCTGTCTTTCCCACCAGACATAGCTGTGGTGGAGATGTCGGACGCCTTCCGCCAGCCCTCGCTCTTCTACCACCTGGGAGTCAGAGAGAGCTTCAGCATGGCCAACAACATCATCCTGTACTGTGACACTAACTCCGACTCCCTCCAGTCTCTGCAGGTACAGTAACAACCCTGCATTCATCACGTATACACATGACCCGGCACTGTGGTTCACTGTGATTAAAGTCTATATTTAGGAGGAAGTAGGTGGGAGGGGCGGGGGATTGACAGAAACCAATGAATAATTTGATGGAAGGAGATGCATTTATGATCCATTTGGTAGTCAGCGATGGCCTCATTTAGTTGGGGCTGAGCAAAAAAATCAGGGTACAAATAATGGGAATAAGTGATCAATCACTTTTTAAAGTGGTAGTCCTCTGAAATGATATTTTTTTTCTTTGTCTTCAGTGATGATTCTGCCTCTTGGTCCGTTTTTGATGTAATGTTTTACTATTATTATTTAATGAACTTGTGTTTATTTAGGTGGTTCATTTGAATCTCCAACAAGTGGGCTTTCATTTCTGTTTCCCAAGCCTATTCCGGTTAGAGATTTCAATAAAACAGGTTGGCGTGGGTCCATGTTTTGGAGTATTGCTCCTCATTGAACGGTTTTACAGTGCTGCACTTGCAGGTTCATACTTAATTCCTAAACATGTTGCCAAATTTAGGGCATTGCACACTTGTGTTGGAGGTGCTCAGCCATGGTGATAATCATTACTCATGTTATCAAGTTTTTTTTTTTTTTAAGTGGGCTGCCTTGTTCTGTAACAAAGACCACCTCCACTAACTCTAAACTAAAACATGACATGCTGTTATGAAACAAACCAGAACCTTCAGCTAACATCGCTAATAGAGAGGAACACATCTTTCTGATTGTTTATGAAAGCCTCTGACAACAGCGTGAGTCCTACAGCTCTCGTATAGGAGACTAGATGTAGTTCACGCTGTCTGAGGCTCAAGCCGAACACATTTCAGTCTCAGGCTGGAGGCGCTTTGGAACACTGAGGCCTTTATTGTAGATGTTGAGTGTAGTGAGAGGTGGCGACAGCAATCCCCAGCCAGCAACCTCACTGTGCAGTCAGCATGTAGTACTACACAGCCTTCAGTGTAGATTAAAGGCAGAAGTCAAGATAAACATGACATTATAAACCAAACTGTGTCGCTCAAATTGCTTCAGATGGCCTGCCGTAATGCAAACTGGTACTTAATGAGGGTTCCTGCGGTCGGCCGTGGGTCCCGCCCGCCTGCCTGGCTGGTCGCTGCTCTCCGACCCGCCTGAAAAGACCATTTTTTTCTGGTGGTTTCTGCATCAGACTGCAAAATCGTTTCAGTTAGTGCTGTTTTAACATTATCAGTTATCTTTAAATACTGGAGTTTGTATTTAAGCTTCTTTTCACACAGATTTTTTTTCCCCCTGAAGAATAAAAGAAGTAACTGTACAAGCAAGAACAGTTTACTCACTAATGAAATAAGGCTGAATTGTTTTCTTCATCTGAATACAAGCTTCCTTTTCACATATCAGGTCAATTAGAGATTAACTGATTGCAATTTTCTTGGTCAATACCAATTTATTTATTTTTAAGATTATTGCAAAGATTATTTTTAAAGGCGTGTAAAATGGATGCAAAATGTTACTATTTTACTAAAATAACCAAATATGACTTTCTGCAAGAGAAGACCTTGATATGCTTGAAATGAACTAGATAGTGGTTTTCATTGTAAACCAAGCCTCTAGTCCTATCACACAGGTTGAATGCATTTCCTTCCACATAAAACAAAACAAAATGTTATTGGTGCATGTGTACCTTTTTTGTGCATTTATGGCACCAGCTGTTCCATACATATGTGTTCTAGCGTCATAGCTTTTAACCAGAAACAATTAAGGTGGATCCAGAGAGACATGTTCCTGTGTAATGTAGTCGCTTTGGACAAAAGCGTCTGCTAAATGACCTAAATGTAAATGTTATCTCTGAATGTACTTTTCTCTTCTTCTTTCAGGATATAATTTGCCAGAAGAACACTGTAAGTGCACAAAGCTTTTTTCTTTTTTTCCCCCTCGCCTTTGCCTTCACACTTTCCTCGCACATTGCTCACACATCTCACATCGTATGTGCTGCAAAGAATATGTTTTTCCAACAACGTGCAGGAAGCACAGTGTCTACCACCATATGTTTCTCTCCTTGGTGTTTTCTCTTTTGCAACCCACTGTTGTTCAGACGCTGTGATAAATGTTTCACAGAAATGTGAAACAACAGCTCTTCTATTTCAGACGGCAGCTGGTTCATGAGTTGCAAAGACTGCAGGAGCTTGATCTTTATTAAAAAAAAAAAAAGGTTTGAGCATTTTGAAAATTTGACAGCGTTCAAGTGAGGTGCTGTATTAAAGATCAGAAAATCCTGCACTAGTCTGACTTCGGTAGTTCCTGACAGAATTAATTACATTTGAATAAAGACGCACTGAAACACGTAGGATGTTAAAGGTATGATATGCAGCCTTTTCCAAAAATCTATGTATGTATAAACCATAGATTGTATATAAGTGGACTTAGTCACCGTGACATCACCCTTTGATTTGTGTACTGAAGCCTGGAGGTCAGCATTTTGGCCATCACCATCTTTGTTTTTGTACCCAGAAGTGACACGAAAAGGGTTGAGCCAAACAAACAACACTGAATAAGACTCACAGATTTAGACAACTAAAATGTTACAATTATTAACTTTAATGAACCAAAAACACACTTGGAAAGGGATAGAGTTATAAGATGAAATCACGGACAATACCAGACGTTAAAACGGCGCGGCAGCAACCTGTCAATCACAAGGTAGAAGACACACATGTCGAAGAAGACATAAATCTAGTGATTGAGACCATAAACAAGTAAATAAGTGATAATAACAAGTGAGAAGTAGGGTAATTATCTCCTAGACTTCGAAGCAATCAGACTTATTTCGGCAAGTAGACGAGTCGCCGACAGCAGGTTGAGCTTCATGCAGAATAATGCACATCTTTTGCGCTCATTCAAAATCTGGCCATGCAGCACAGACCCTCAGGGTTGTGCAGAGTTTTAGGTGTATCTATTTGTGCTTTCATATGTATTTATTTTGAGTTTCATTCCATCTGATTCGCTGCTTTGCTCTCAATATTGCTACATTCGCTCTATAGCTTGCTCTGCCACACCTGCTCTCTCTCTCTCTCTCTCTCTCTCTCTCTCTCTCTCTCTCTCTCTCTCTCTCTCTCTCTCTCTCTCTCTCTCTCTCTCTCTTCTGATACTGACTCAAATAGCAGGATCTGGTTTGGGTGTCAATGTCAATATATATATTTTTTACATTTTGTTTTACAAAGTTAGAAAACAATGTCTTAGCCCAGCCAGATGTTGCCTTATACATAAAAGAACACACAGTGAGACATACAGCTTATTAATGAAACGCTGGTATCTGATAGGTCCCAAAACGCGGGTATTGTTTACACTTTGCCTTTTAATATACATTTTTTTAGTAAACGCTTTTTTGAAGGTAAAAAATGTTTGGCATTTCTGTCGATTCATTATCTGTTGCTAATCAAAAAATTGATTAATTGAGCTCCAGAACAAAGATTAAGAGACTCAATGTCGTCCACTAGTCCATGTTTAGGACTGGGATGAAAGGCTTAGCTCTCCCTAAGTGGCTTTTCAAAGAGGCAGCAGGTACCAGCGCTCCGCATGAAACATTCTGATCTCCGACACGGACTCGTAAGGAGACCTGATTATCACTCGCACCATGAGAGTGTGATTTCACTGGTCCCTCTCCTATATGCACTCACTGTCTGTCTCCTCTCTCTTTCTTGCTCCTATGAGGGCACTTCACTGCCCTTGACAGCGGTGTGTGTGTGCTCTTAGCTTTCCCTCTGTGCTGAGGAAAGAGCACTTAAAGTGCAATATCAGTAAATAATTTGCTTCGTTGCACTTGCGTTGCAGGGTGAAGCTAGTTAGTCATTACATTATTCTGGAGGACTCCAGATAAATATGAAATTAAAATGGTATCATGCGATTACGATGGGAAAACATTATAGTTAATACTGTGAGTAGTTTCAAAAGGTAGTAAGTCACTTGTGCAAGAGATTAATTGGGCTCGCCAACTTCTAACCATCCCACAAAATAATGTAGTAAGTTAATGATGTGCTGCTTTGCTTTG
The DNA here is from genome assembly GCF_963514095.1 of Eutrigla gurnardus. Classification (NCBI taxonomy): domain Eukaryota; kingdom Metazoa; phylum Chordata; class Actinopteri; order Perciformes; family Triglidae; genus Eutrigla; species Eutrigla gurnardus. The sequence goes on from NC_139927.1 coordinate 13,952,314, forward strand.
TTAGCAACGCTATTTTACTGCCATAGCTACACTCCTCAATGCATTCCTTCCAATTTTGCTCTTGTGTTTTTGCTTTCAGCAGGGCTTAAAAAACACACAATCCTCTGAAGTCCTGAGATACCAAGAGTGTCATTTCCAAATGTGGAGAAATCCCAAAGCCTGACAGGCCAGCTCTCCCTAGTTACGGTTGCTAAACTATGATTGGACAATCGCTGTCTGGAGGAGGGGGTGTGCAGCCAAGTTGCACAGCTGACCCCTGTGCTGATGCAAATGCATTTCATTACATTCAGAACAGATGTTTGTAAAACACAGGTCTGCAGGTGTAAACGTGTCGTGCATGTGATGCTGTGTAAATATGTGCATCTGTTGATGTACATCCAATTACTGTAATTACAAGCACATTGCTGCGTCTGCGTTGGTGTAAAATGATTCGCTGTCGCTACCTTGGATCGTACCAGCAGTTGGCAGGTAGACACTCTCGGAGCTTTAGATCTGGGTGGAGGAGAGCATGGGTGCTTGTTCCTCAACAGCTTAATGAGCAGCAGTCGTATAAATGAAGTGCCATCACCAAGTTGTGGTCAGCTCTTTGTGTGTCTGCGTGCAGGTGAGTGAGTCGGCACGCAGCTCTGATCCTCCTGTAACAGCACATGGACAGATGGACTGTTGGCAAAGCTAACAAATCAGATGACTCACTCGACGAATAGCTGCCTCACTCGCCGTCACATTCACTCGATGAGCCGGCGCCGCCTGTGTCTCTCTCCGCAGCTGACAGACTTGTTACTTGTTAGCCACGGTTAGCCTAGAATGACCCGCAGCCACCTTGGAGTATGCATCGGCCCGTGCAAACACACCTGTCATGTCACGGCATGAATCACGAACACACACAGAGGAGCTAATTATAGCGTTTATATTTTGCAACCTGTCTGGTTCCACGTAAGAAACACAGGGGTCTCCTGTTTGTTTATGAAAACGTAATGCATGCAGCAGCTGGTGATGTCATGAAACCGCTGTTGCACAGGAGGAAGTAGTTATCTGCAGATGGCTTTCATTGCTTCAATGCCGCACCTTCCTTTCACTTCTGTTTTTTTTTTTGTGTTTTTACTGTTGGCATTGAGAGCAGCAGCAGCAGTGTGTGTTTGTCTGAAAAAAAAACCATGATAGAATATTAAAGCCATCAGGATGCAGCTGGGTTGCAGCCCAACCGCCTTCAGACGCTCTCATGTTGTGCTTCACCACACATTCTGGGAATAGCTCTCCTTGAAAAGACCTCGGCTGTTTCTCTAGGATGTCAACTGTGGGTTTCCTGCCTCTCTCTCTCTCTCTCTCTCTCTCTCTCTCTCTCTCTCTCTCTCTCTCTCTCTCTCTCTCTCTCTCTCTCTCTCTGCGCTGTCTGCAAACACACCACATGCACGTGCTTCCTTGTTGTTTATTCAGCAATGGCAGGACACCGCAACAGAAGCGTCGCGGCCGCCGCTGGAGAACAATGTGAAGTTAAAACAAATACAGACACAGAATACAGAAACGCTACCTCCCAGACGAAACACAGATGTCAAGTGTTGGAGCTGAGTAAACAAAGAAGAACACTTTTAGTGAAACTGAAACGGTGCACGATATGAAATCACACCCAAATGCGGTGGCGGCAGCAGCAGCAAATGACAGGGTAGAGGTTTGTTCTAGGTGGGCAGCTAGACGTTCGCTTCGGCTTGATTTTCATGAGCGCCGCAGAATGCTGCATGAACAAGTGGAATTTGTGAGTGCACCGCTTTAAGTGTTTGTGGTTGCAAGGAAGCGGCTACTAAAGGGACTGTCAGCACTGATGCAGATCTCTCCTCCTGGCTGCCGTCCATTCGCAACACAAACTTTATTGTCTCTGTGGACAATTCAGAGCCCGAGCCTCATGCCGTTACCTGAAACCGTCTCAATCAGGGGAAACAGTTCAGACTTCCTCCATGCAACCTGCTTCCTCCCTGCACACTCGTTTATTATGCAGTAAAATTGGTTGTAAAGAGCGTTTTTTTTTTCATAATTTAAATGATGTAATGTTACTGTAAATGAATACCTATGGCTCAGCTCAGTGGTTCGATCCCCGGCTCCTCCAGTCAACGTCATCTCTTGGATGAGATACTGAACCAAATTGCCTCTGCCAGCTATGTGTGAATATGTGTGAATATGTGTGAATGTTGACATGTAGTGTAAAGCACTTTGAGTTGTCGGACTAGAAAAGCTCTTGAATACAAGTCCAATTACCTGCACTGTAGGTACAATTCATTATACATTATACAAATGTCATAGCAAGCTACGTAATGTAGTTGTATCCTTTTTGGGTCACATTAAAATGAAATTATCATCATTATCTAAATGATGACACCGACATTTGGCTGAAATATGCCATTTTCACACCAAAACCCTCAGTGTTATACAAAGAAATGCTTCAATATACTGATGTCTTGGTGTCTCTCGTATCACCAGACGTGCTCCGCCAACTACACCTTCATCCCGTACATGGTGACGCCTCACAACAAGGTGTACTGCTGCGAGAGCAGCCTGATGAAGGGCCTCACGGAGCTGATGCAGCCGGGCTTCGAGATGCTGCTGGGGCCCATCTGCATGCCGCTGCTCGACCGCTTCGTCCAGGTGCTCAAAGTGTCACAGGCAAACTCCCAGTAAGTATGCTGCACTGAAATATGTGATGTATAGGTGACTTGATCACGCCAAATCACGTTTCTTTAGTCAAAAGCAAAGAAGATAGTTAGCATTTCTGCTAACGTTATTCTGCTGCGCTTGGGTTACCATTAGCAGAAGCTAGCAGGGGTTTTCCCCATTATAATTGAGCTACTGTCTCATTTAGTGATGAATAACACACTTATGTTGGACCATCAAAGTGAATATTTCCAATTTTCACAACCAATGTAGTTGTAACATTAGCTTTAGCGAAGGTTAGCTAGCGATAATCTCCCCTGATGTTCAGATGAAATGAAAAAAAAACATTCTCACATTTCGATCCCTTCCCCAGTTATATTGTCCACCTATTTAACAATATATATGAAATTCTGAAAATTCAAAACATTTCTGCAACTTGGGGATGTGGCGCCACACTTAGCTACATGCTAAGCCCGCCCACTTTTAAGCGGCCCGATTCAAATCCCTCTTGTGACTGCACACTGCTCAAGAACAGAAGTTAAAGACGTTGTGACTCATGTTTCATTGGGACTTGAAGCTATGCTAGCTGTCTTGTTTTCTTTCTCTCCGTCACAATTTGACATGCTGCTTTTAAGGAAATTATACATTTCAAAGGCGCAATAATCACTTCATAATAGTTAACAATAGTTACTTAATTTTGGTTTTGTAGGGCTGAATTTGGTCTGAAAGTTTTTATCCTACAATCATGAAAATGTTAATCACCATTTTCAGACACTCAACTTTAATTGTATACAAGCTGAGGAGCCCATACATGATGGATGAGGAAAGAGCCATTACAGTGTCATCCTTTAAATCGCTGTCGAGCAAACGTTCAACTTTGACTTGCGTGGCGGCGATTTACTGTTTGAAACATTTTACACCGCCTCAGTTGCCGGGGTAATATCTCTGGCGTTCCTGCCAACAGGCGATGCAGCAGCCAGTTAGTTCTCCCTCTCAGCTCCAGGAATAGTGACTCAGGTTTTACAGGCACAAAAGAAAAATCTACACTTTGAGAAAGCTTTTTGTCTCCCGGAGACCAGCCTGCATTAAGTTGTAACCAACGAGCTCAGCCGTCACATTCTGAGAAGGAGCACGGCTGCTATTTATAATAACCCACAAAGTAGAGATCCAATGTATTCTGCTTTATGGCGCTGAAACCTGTGCTACCTTTATTTTTCTTCACTGTTTGCTGATGCCGTGTGTCGAGCTAACAGTCGCCTTTTTAAATGTCAATCTTCAGATGATTAAATTGTAGTCCGCTAACTCACATGGAATGGGAATGTATTATATGAATAGATAGTTGTTATCTGGCAGTTAGACTTTAACGTCATCACTCCCTGCAAGGATACACATGACAGAAAAGAGTGGGGGGGGACAGTAATCTGAAGCAGATGATCATCATTACATTGACATTTGACATTTGTTAATATGCGTGCAGTTTTACTACCAATACTGAAAAGATGCTGTTTTCAATTATTGATTTTAAGGGATTCAAATCCTCAGGTTTATGAGACCCCTCCTCAGTCAGTCACAATGATAATCGATCAATCATCAACACAGAAAATATAGTATAATTAGCACAATCTTTTTTTATTATTATTATTATTTTACTGCTTGTGGCAACATTTATACTTCCTCTGAAAAACGAAATTTACGATCAGCGGAAAGTAGCTTGTGTCACTAGAGAACCATCTGAAATTATGTTAATCAGGAAATTAATTCAAACTCCAATCACATTAGAATTTACCCTCAAGAGGATAATAAACTACCTAAATTGATTCAATTAGAGTGATGTTCAGAGAGGCCTGTAATTACACATTGTACTAACTTTAAATAATGCAAACGCTCTCTCCCTGCGTGTCTTCGTCTCTCACAGCCAGTATTTCCGAGAGACTATTCTGAATGAGATCCGTAAGGCTCGGGAGCTGTACACCGGCATGGAGCTGGCCGCCGAGTTGAGCCGCATCCAACAGCGGCTGGACAACGTAGAGTGCCTTTCGGTGGACATCGTCATCAACCTGCTGCTGACATACAGGGACATCCAGGTACACCTGCTCTGGCAGCTTCTCAGAACCGTCATGTTTCAATTTAAGAATAGGCACTTTGGAAGTCAATCCATCCGGTTCAGATTACAATGATAGCATCTTCTTGTTCTGTTCCAACTGTGTAACACAATCCCGTACTATTTCTTGCCACTACAGAGGCAGCGCATCCTCGTCATCTATTCTTCCTGTTGCTTTCCTCATAGAAATGTCTTTAGATCAGAACGATCTTATCGTTGAAAGGCTGCGAGTTCAAACCTTCCTTGTTAATAAGTTTCTAAATGTATTAAACTTACGAGAGCTAACAATTATTTTTATTATTGATTAATATGCACATTGTTTTCTTTTTTTTAAATCTGTTAATTGTTTGGCTTCTTAAGTGTGACAACTATGGAAAATGTTTTCTAAGGTGACACATTTTTAAGTTCAAAACCCCCAAAATATTTCATTTCCAATGTGAATAAAAGTAGAAAATCCTCGGTTTGGAGAAGCTCTAACTAGTGACAGTTTATGTTTGTTGGAAATAGTTTAAAATAATCACTGATTGATTGAAATTCTTTATCATTCATCATTTAGAGGCCAACAATAATATCCCAAACGATTGAAAAGAAAATGTGTTTACATGCAAAGTATTGCAATCTGCATACAAAAAGAAAATCACCAAACCAGCCAGGATGCTCTTCCCATCTTCATGTTCAAACCCTGATTTAAAACCCTGAGAATATGACTCTTTAGAGAAGGACGTGCAAAAACTTTCAGCCCAACATCCATAAAAGTTGCTGGGATGAACTATGAAGGTAAATCAGACATTCACCTCAGCGCTGATGCCCCTCTTACATTCAAACAAACTGCCAACTAAGTACAGAGGATGCGTGCTGACCTTGAAACCTACTGTACAAGTGAGACAGAGGTCACAGCCTCAGCGTCAATCTTTCAGCGTCATCCCTTTTTTACAAGTTCTCAAACCGGGCCGTCGCAGACCGCCTGTGGAGAGCTCCAGGCGAGGCTTTTTGGTGCGCTCTTCTTAAATCTGCCGCTCTTTCCCGCTCTTTAGACTCCACGTTGTGATGGCACTCAGCGTCCAGATCCTCCCACTCACCATAGGCAGCGCTCATGAATCATTCACGACAACAACAAGCATCGAGGACGTGCTGAATTATTCAACGTGCTTGGGGTATAGTGACAATGTAGTCAAGTGGCGGCAACAAAAATGTGATGAAGGGGGGACACTCAATTATTGAAGTGCTTTTGGTGTTAAGCAGACAGTGGAGTCTCTGGCAGAGTGAATAGAAAGACATGAAAAACTCTCCCTCTGGCCCTTAAAGCAGCACGATACCTTGATGAGCTGCAGTGTGTGTTTGGAGGACATTTGGTGCAGTTACACGGACCCACAATGCTTAGCGGCGACTCTTTATTCTTTATTTGGATCCCCATTAGCTTCCATAAGGTGGTCGCTTGTCTTCCTGGGGTCCACACAGAAACGATAAAGACACACGTCAACAATAAAAGACAATTAAAATCGCCTCATACAAGACAATTACGGCATGAATAAGAGTGACTTAGAATAAAACACAATTCACAACCAGCTAGAAACCAAGAAATACAAAACAAAAGCAAAATTACAAAGCAAATTTGCAAAAACCAAACAAAAAGCAAAATTATCACAAATTCACAGCACACAACTAAAACAAACAAAACCCTCAAAAGCAGCTAATTCAGAGCCAACACTTTTCGTTTTACTTAAATCTATTAGTTATTTGTCTAATATTGGTAGGGAGTGCATTCCAGGCCGCAAAAACAAAATGCAACAGGAGATGACCAGTGTGTTCCTTTCTTGCCATCTAGGATTATGAGTCCATCGTGAAGCTGGTGGAGACTCTGGAGAAGCTTCCGACCTTTGACCCCGTGGCTCATCCACATGTGAAGTTCCACTACGCCTTTGCACTGAATCGGTAAGTTGCACCTGGCGACACGTGACCAGAAACCTGTGTCTAAAAGTCTACGCACCCACAATGGTGCAGGCATTGAGCTCGACACGTGAAAAGCTTTTTACGAGTTTGTTCTTTTTAACGAGGAGGTTTGGATTCGTGTGGAGACGCTCTGATGCTGATGTGTGAACGATGTAGTGGGACCTGATCGACGATAAAGCAAAAACAAAGGGTGTGGCAAAAGTGGGTCAAAGACATTTTTTGATGGGCGTGCTGAGGTTATATGAGCACATAGTGAATTCTCACTGCTAACATATTTATTTTTTTATTTTTTATTACGAGAAATTCAATTTTTTAAGCTTATAGCCTTTGATTGCTTTGACTTTGTTGACTTGACTAAATTAAATTAAGTAGAATTGGGTTTTATATTGACTTATGCCATAGCCATGGAAAGTACTTTCTGGTTGGTCAGTTGAAACACCTTAAACACTTTTCTAAATGAGTCCCAAAGGGTATATTAAACTGCAGGTAACCACGGAAACAAAGCTTTCCAATTTCTAGCTTTCTGAAACTGACCTGACCTTGAGCTCAACTGGCATCAAGGTATAAGATTTCAACACTGACTGCCTTTTAAATCTTTAAACACTTTAAGGGGGCTTTGATTGAACCTCAACATCTTTACCAACTGTAGATTTATCTTTTTAATTTAAACGTCACAGCTACACAAACATGCAACATGTCGTTACTGTGGAATTTCTTCAACGTGTGTGAAGTGGACATAAAGCTTATCACTTATTATTTTGTAATAAATTCCCATCATGCTCCTCAGAGTAAACGCTTTACGGAGGTTACATTGACTTGCATTGTGATGCATTCAAGTAAAAATGAGTGTTGGACAAAGGTAAATTATAACGCTGTCATGATGTGTTCAAATCTGTACATATTAAAGAGGGAAGTGTGACCTGTTTAACTCCCTAACATTTGCTCAATTTAGCTTATGATATATTATTTAAACCAAGCTAAGAATTTTTAAATCAAAGCAAATTTTGAAACAAAAATACAAAAATGTATTTTCTAATCATTGTAATTGTTTGTTTTTGGCAAATAACCACTATATCTGGCATAGATTTCTGATGTTTTACAACTGGGATGATATTGAAAAAGTTAGTCTGGGGCCCTCCTATTAATAATAGTTATTACTAAGAAAATCGTAATCTGCAGGTTAAGATTTTAAAAAATCAGAAATGCACAAGAAAATTGCAATGGGTGGATCTCTAGTTATGGATATTGATTTTTTTTAAGTAGCACTAACACAAGGACAATGATAGCTTCTGACATGTCAGAAAACTCAGTGGAGGAAACAACGCATGGTGTTCTCGCTGACACATTCATTTATCAAGCAGCCACTTTATCCAGAGTTTGTTCTTTTAATAAGGCTTTTTATAAGCAGCAGCGGTGGGAACAGTTTCTCAAACGTCTTAATTAAATCATGAAAAAAGAAAATGGTTTTGAATTTACAAGCAGCCACAAATTCAGGTTAAGGGCTCGCAGCAAGCGGCAGTGATATTATTGGTAGCATGTGTGCAGCTACTGTGCTCAGGAAAAAAGACAGCTGTACAACATAGGGAGGTTTTGACTGCCTGTTTCTCACCAGCTGCTTTTCTTGTAAACTTCCTGCGGTTTTCGCGGCGCGACTGCCTCAAACGGCAATAAAGCACGCTGTTCTTTAATTTGGCAGCGATTGGAAAATGTTTCTGCAGGGTGCCAAGACGCCCGTGTGTTTTATGCTGTGTTACTATCTGGCCCACTACCAGGATGCGATATTGGGTTTGCAAGCTCAAGGCAGCATCACTGGGATATTTTGTGAGGCGGATTCCTACGATGATGAGTGTTAATGACCGAAGACAACCCCTCAGTTCAGTTTGCAACAGGACGCCATGACAGCTGTGGGAGGTGTTTTTGTTGTCAGCTTACCTATGCAGCAGAGTCGGATTAGTCACCACAACGACAATAGATGTTACACTTCGTTGTTTTGTTATGTGTCATGAGGACTTTATGGTTTTTGTTGCTGCTGTTGTTTCAATGGTGCTTCAGGCCTAAGATGAGTTGGATAATGAATTATATATATATATATATATATATACAATCTTCATTTTGTCCACTTTTTTTTATTGTTTTTTTAATATTCGTTTATGATTATAACTGGTTGTCCACTGATTGGTGAACCTTAATGAAAGCAGCATTTTGATGGGAATGCACAGAAATACATCCAATATTTTTTTATTATATATCTTGAGATCATATTATTTAATCTTAAATATCTAGCATTTTCCCTCCATGTGATTCACACCATAGTAACTACTGCAATAGCCTTTAATATTTCAGAGTGTACGAATGTGAAGAAGCATCAGGTGTTGTAACGTTACCAATATTGTAAGCATTCACCTCCCTGAAGGTTTTCTCTGCCCCTGACCCAATTAGATGCCCTAATAATAACCTCTGTTTCCATGGTAAAAATCTAATGGCATTATATAAGAAAATGTAATCTATGTTGCCCTCTGCTAATGGACGATTATATGTTGACTAGGCTGCCTTTTCCAGCCTTGGAAAAAAAAGACGACATGTAATTTTTCTCTGACATTTAACCAGTGAATTAAGTGGAAGGTTGAAGACAAAATGTCTCATATTATACAAGATTAGTTCTGTGTTCTGTCCCAGTAGCATTCAACCCATTCAGCCTTAACAAAACGCTTGATGAGCGGTCTCAGGTTGGTTCTGTGCAGCTTCTAGATGAATCTGCATGTGTGCACAGACTAATTGGCTTCAGCCGGTTGTCTGTGGCATCCGGCGTGTGAACGCGGAGCGCTGCTGGGAGGCTGACAGCAGCCAGGGAAGAATCTCCTCCGTCCAGATACAAGTCTGGAGAGAAGAAATAGAGAGATGCATTAGGAGGGAGCGGGTCTCGTCTCTCCGAGTGCTCTTCCCTCCGGACGGTCTCCATGGTAATAGCTGTCAGCTCATATGTTATATTTAACCTTCACGCTCTAGAGAGGAGCCACGTTATGTTTCTATCACACCTTGTGTAAATATATATGTGTGTGTGTGAGACTTCACAACACTGCAGTGTGTGTTTTGACGCGTTGGTTAACTTGACGACAAAGCCTCATCTAAAAACTCCCCCGACGACGAGAGGTTATGAACCACTTTGCTGCATAAATTAACATAATAATGAGGACATTCCTGAAGATATTAGCATCCTTAGTTGATATTAATACTGTTATCTAAGAAGTGTGTATGAATGTGATCATTATTTTAATTAATGACGTCTTTATCCTAATGGTTAATATACCATGGCCATTGCTGTCTGATATATGGTGGTGATTAATGAGGGCACATTATGCAGCTCCTGTTGGATTCATGACTTCATCTCATTGCTGGTGCTTCTGCACTGCGATTCGGGGCTCACCTGTGATTTAAATAGCGTGTCCAGTAATATGGCGTTTTCCGTTCATTACAGTCCAGTTCAGAGGTCTTCAACGTTTTTCAGGCCAAGGACCCCTAGGCCTATAGTGACACGGTGGTGGGACCCCCTATTACATGACATATACAATTGTGTTGCTTATTTAACCAGTCAATAATAATGTGTAGTGCAGCTTATAGGGCCATGTAGACTGTAATGATGTAGTTTTACAATGCTAAGCCATTAAAATGATAATGGTTGACAAATTCTTATATTTACAGCACATATTTGAATTCTATATTGGCATTTCTGCATCACTATTTCTATAAATAGGAAGATTAATATTTTCTGATTATAGGTTTTATTCATGTTAATGTGTATTTTTGGACACAAAGCTTGAGATCAAATAGTTTCGGGGCTCTCCGGCAGTCAGTCTGCAGACCCCCCTGTTGATGATCTCTGGTCTAGTTTATTTAGTTCAGCACAAAAGATTTGCTAAAGGATTTCTCAAGGTTTTAACTGCAACACTGCGTCTCAACCTGCCCAAACAAACAAACACAAGTCAGGTATGTAATCACCTGTTTTGTCCCGTTCAATGATCGTCTCGGCCAGCTGGTCACCCCGGGTCAGTGCGTCCTCTGCGTTGTTGTGACGCGTGGTTGGACCCATGTTTAGCTACGTTGTGACTCCCTCGTGATATTCTCCGTCACGTATTCGCTGGCCACTGATGCCAATGATTTCGTCTATTACAGTCAGGCTAACATGTCTGGACTCTACTGTGTGTTTGTTTGGTAGGTTGAACATGTGGTCAGAAGTCATTTATAGTACCTTCAGTGCTATAAATAAGGGACATTAGAAATGTCTCTCAGTCTAACAATGGCAAAAAAAAAAACGTCATTGTCACTTTCATCAAGGTATTAAGTAATAACCTGACAACTGATGTTAAAATGAATTACATGTGTGAGTCAGACCATTTCTTTCTTGAAAATTGCAGGAAAAAGAAATTGTGTTTTCCTGCAATTTGAGTCCATACTTTTATAATGCGCTTAATTAGACACCCATCTTTTCTCATTCAGCAGAGGCAGTAATCGCATCTCTTCTGCATCTGAGTGATCAGAACAGGAAATATGAAAGCATTCACGAGGGGAAGAAAAACCTTCACGTAATTCAATTAATTAAGACCTCAAGAGCTCGCTGTTCATTTCCTGTATTTTTGAATGGGTTGCTCATTATAGAGCCTCGATCCTTAGTTATAAAAGAAGTTTTAGCCCCTTAATGATCAACTGCAGGCTCACGCTTCTACATAAAAGATTATATTGGGATTCTTTCAATGAACCCAGCAGCCTCAGTAATTTAAGTCGGGCTCTGAGTGGCATCCTCTGTGCCAGGTGTCACTGGCCCATGAAAGCTGTGTTCCCATAGCTACATATGTTCACACGCCAACTCGGTTCACTGCTTTTACACATTTAATCTGGTCTACGGGGCTTGTTGAGTAGTGGGGGGGTCGAGTGTCAATCAGATCTTTAAAACTGAAACAAATCTGGGGTGACAACGAATTGAGTTTACCAGACCCATGTGGCAGTTGCATTGTGGGTAATTTAGGTATCAGGTGTTGACAAGGAAGACAAATATGTGGGGGGTGAGACAATATCTCTCATTCTGTAACATCAATTTTGATCCTTTCTTTAAAACCAACAATGTTATACGAGTGAAATGCTAAATCAGCGGAGTCCCGTCGCCACAGTCAGGTATCGGAAACAAGAGGCTAAATCTAGCTGATGGAGATGGTGCATTAAGTGCTTGGGAATAGTATTGGTTTGCTGGTGTGTGCTCTCTATTGTTTTATAGCTCCCATTATTGTTAAATGGAAGAAGGCGTGCCACCCACTACTGCCTTCATGATTTGTGGAAACTCCTGTTGTTTATGTGTGATTATCCAAAAAGGAAAAAGGAGTGGGAAAGACTGTTCAAATGGCAAATGTTTATCTGCAAAAGGTTTAAAACAGACCTTTGAATTGGTATTGATTTTCTTTTGGAATTCAGATCTTTCTATATTTTTATGAGATAAAAGCAGCTAACGTCACCTTCTGAGGAATTGAGAGTTAGCCATGATTCAGCAGCTAACTGCCTTTACTTGCATGAGACAGATTAAATAAAGGAATGTCCGAAATCAAGATATCCCTCCTCAAGTGTGTGCCTAGCTCCAAAACCACAATCCTACACTTCCCATAATGCAACATAAAAGGGTCTTTTAAGATGTCTCCAGAGCTCACGACTATTTTCACAGGCTGAGCACGCCATGTGGCCAACATTGTATTGACATGTGAATAATAATATTGCAGCTTTCCACATGCCTGGATAGGTATGAGCTCCACTCTTTCACTTCATTGCTTCTCATTCAAATAAAAAAAGTAACCTTTGCCTGCTGTGTGTTTGTGAGCGTAGGAGGAACCTGCCGGGCGACAGACAGAAGGCTCTGGACATAATGCTGCCCCTGGTGGAGGGCGAGGAGCAGGTAGCCTCGGACATCTACTGCCTGGTGGGACGGATCTATAAGGACACGTTCCTGGAGTCCCACTTCACTGACACACCGAGCAGAGACAGCGGCACACACTGGTGAGAGAGCCGGCAAAGATGTCGGGTGGCCCTTCCAGATGCCGAGTCACATGTTAATATTGCTAGAAGAAATGTTCCGAAGGGCCAGATGAAAGGTAGATGCCTTCTAAGGTGACTCACTGGATCGTGGCGCCGCAGTATTGAGAGTTTACTGTGAATGCCGTCACGAATAAAAAGGTAAAAACCCTTTTCTTTAGTGAGGAGAATTACAAGTCCCGTTCAAGGAAACAGGCGGGCCACGAGTCAAATAAGGCCAGCTCGTTGCAGGGCAAAAGGTTGCACAACTTGTTACACCTGCCAAATGTCTAGTTACACAGGTTGAAGCCCATCTTTTGCATGTGTGCATGATTTTAAGAAACCCATATATTCCTATTGTTGATTTCTTAGATTCCGTCATTAAGATTAATGCTCATAATGGATATTTGAGACCGTAGACAAGTTGTTCAAACAATATACAATGCATGTCTGCATACTGGTCATTTAAGGTGCTCATTTCTGGAGCGTGATTGTAAGTTCAGTCCACATCTAAGCCTTGTTGAGACGTTTGGATGATGAGTGTTCACAGCATGAGTGGGCTGCCAACAAAAAACCCCGGCAGGATGTTTTTTATGTTTTGCTAATGAGTCAGCAGAGAGATGCATGTGGAGGGTTTCACACCTTGTTGAATCCAGGATGGCTGCTCTGATTCAAATCAGGCTATTGCAGTCATACATAGCAGCTAACAGGAGCTGATGGAAGTTGACTTAATATCATAACGAAATAATATTGACGCAAGGCTGCTGATTGCCTTCATCTGGAAATTGCTCCTCGCCGACTGAATATGCTGCTGGTGTTATCGAGCTCCCATATGGCTGTTATTTTCAGTTCCACGACACAAGTTGGCAGCGGCTCCTAATAACATTCACACCCCTTCCCTCAGCACAACAGATTGCTCATTAAATAAATGAAAATTTCGAGGGTTCTCACAGTTGCGGTTCTGTGGTCCCAACTCAATATGGTTGTAATTGTTTTTGTAACTTGAAGTGTCTCGAGAAGCCGGGGGAAACCCGTGAAGCCATCCGTTATCGCAGACATGCTAGGGATTTGGAATGACGCGTTTGTTCCTTTCTCTTCTTTTTTTTTCCCTTCCTTCCATTTCTCCTGTTAGGTTTAAAAAGGGCTTTGTATCGGAGCCAACACTACACTCGGGGATCAACTATGCTGTCCTGCTCCTGGCGGCCGGACACCAGTTTGACACATCTTTTGAGCTTCGCAAAGTGGGTGAGTTCCAGATTGGATATCTTGTCTTCAGTCTGGAGGGCATGTTCTTCAAGAATGTTATTATTACTATGAATATTATTTGTGTTATTATTAGTATGATTGATATTTTGATCATTTCATTTTTTCACTATTATTGTCTCCACCTTGTTTCCTCTTTTCTTCTGTTTATTAACACCATTATTATTATTACTATGATCAGTATTTTTTATTATTATGATTGTTATTACTTTTTATTATTTATTTATTATTATATATATATATATATTTTTTTTATTTGTTTAGTTGAAGTTCGTTTTTCATATTATCCTCTATTATTCTTGATATTAATTCCTGATGTCCACACACACACACACACACACACACACACACACACACACACACACACACACACACTGTCAGTCTCAGCACTCCTATCAAACCAGCTGACACCAGCTGCCTGCTGCTGTCTGTGTTAGCGGGACGGATCCTATTTACATACCCGTCAGACACAAATCAATACGAGCATGCATTTGTATTTGTGTTTCCTGACAAATGTAATTCCAATATTCGCTCTCTTTTTAGCTTTGTTTTTGTCTCCAACAGCTCAGGTGGGAAAACCGTGGCTCTTAAGAAGCTAATAAGTCCACTATTTTCCCTTGCTAGCCATAAACTACATCTCCCTGCTGTTTGATGCTGGGATAGGTAGGATAGAATTGTGTTTTTAGAGCTGAAAACGTCCGTCCACTGCAGCTGAAAGCGATGAGAGTAAACAATAAGCTGAAAGAAGCACACAGAGCTGAGGCGCGCTGCAGTATTTAGCCATAACGCCTGCATCCCCTGTCACATTACACACAGTCATTTGATGCAGTGCGGGATAAAAAAAATATTGATTATTGCTGCTTTAATAAAGAACAATCTGATAACATATAGTAATGTTTCCTCCCATGGAGCCCTTGTTGCCAATCTTGTGATTCTGCCCTTAAAACCTGAGGCTCAGAGGAGCTCAGGAATGTGTGAAACGGAGCAGGCAGTCCTGGGAATCAGCCTACACTTCCTGGAATAAGGCCTACCCTTCGTCCCTTTGGACCCTGCTTTCCCCCTACACTCTCCCTGCTACACCCAGGACATGTAGCAGCAGAAGCCAAATCCAACATCACAATTACCTTTAGAATGTCATGACTTGTCAAACCTATACACTCTACTGGAAGACACTCTTAACTTGCATGTTTGCAGCATTGTCTTCTTGAAATAATATGCGGCTGGTCAAAAAGGATCTTCTCTTGTATGGAATTCATCTTTTTTGTTTTCCAGGAGTGAAGCTGAGCAGCCTGTTGGGGAAAAAGGGCAGCCTGGACAAGCTGCAGAGCTACTGGGACGTGGGCTTCTTCCTGGGCGCCAGCATCCTGGCCTGCGACAACACCAGGGTCATCCAGGCCTCTGAGAAACTCTTCAAACTCAAAGCTCCCGTCTGGTGAGAACGTGGATAAGCCACACTCAGATTAGCGTGCCCGGAAAATGAATTTTTTTCGACATCCATCCATCATCGGTTGCGCTTCTGTCAGCTTTCCCTTGAGATCCCAGTCCAGCCCATCTGTGGTCATCTTGCATTGCTGTTTGTTTGTTTTTTTGAGAACAGAAAAACATCACGAGGAACTGACTTTGCTCCTTTTGAACAGCACCGTTGTCATGGATTTTGGTGAATAAATAAGGCACATTTTATGAAGAACTGTTCATTAACAAGAAACTTGACAAAAGAGCAGTTTGACAAAAAAAAAATAATTCAATTTGAAAAATGAAAAACATTACCTGCAAGTGTGGAGGTACTGTTGTATATTAATGGAGAACCAGGAAAATAAAGTCCAAAATGATGTAAATCTTATGAGACTATCAGTTTTACGGCATGTGGAGTAAAACAGTCTGCAGCTCTGTTTTGTAGTGCTTAAGAG
This sequence comes from Eutrigla gurnardus, assembly GCF_963514095.1. Classification (NCBI taxonomy): domain Eukaryota; kingdom Metazoa; phylum Chordata; class Actinopteri; order Perciformes; family Triglidae; genus Eutrigla; species Eutrigla gurnardus. The sequence goes on from NC_139927.1 coordinate 13,968,223, forward strand.
CCTGCTGTTCTTTATTTGGGTTTGTACTGTGAAAACTCTTTAAGTTTCCATTAATGTCACAAAGAAAAATGAGCCCCAGCATGGAAACACAATCACATGGTGCTGTTTGTTTCTGGGATCCTGCTTGATCTATGCTCATGGGTTTAAAACAATGTAATACACATGCAAAATATCTGCCAGTGAGACATTTTGTTTGCAGATGTTTTCCTGGTGAGAAATGGGATGTCGGTGAGGTTTCGTGCGGCTCTGACATCGCAGTTAAATAAAGATTTATATTCTCATTTTCTTTCTGGGCTGGTAATTAATTTCTCTTCTTTTATTGTCTCTGCTCGGTTCCAGGTACCTGCGCTCGCTGGTGGAGACCATCCTGATCTACCAACAGTTTAAGAAACCCGGCGGGGAGCAGCCAGCCCCCAAGCAGGAGCTGGTGGACTTCTGGATGGACTTCCTGGTGGAGGCCACCAAGAAAGATGTCTCCTCTGTCCGGTTTCCTGTAAGTGAATCTGGCTAGGGAACCTGGGAAGTGGTGGCTGAGATTCACTGGACAGCTCTCAGGTTTAATATGTGGAAGCACAATTTAAAACAGATTAATAAAAGAAATATATGTTTTCTCCAGGTGTTGATACTAGAGCCCACAAAAGTGTACCAGCCGTCGTATTTGTCCATAAATAAAGATGTGGACGACAACACCGTGTCTATCTGGCATGTTGCTCCTGATGACAAGGTGGGTGTCCATGACGCATATCATCACCAGGAACTCTGATCCCACCAACCACCCCAAAATATGCTGTTTTTTGTTAACATACACTATCTTGAGAAAGAGAAAATCCATCTTTCTATCAAACATCATGCTGAAAGTTCCCATAGCAACAATACTGATGCTTTGCATTATTTAAATGCTTAAACTAGTTCATGGTTAAATCACAGATGATCATCCTGTTTGCCAACAGAATTCAATGGATGATGATTGTCGGGTTTCCTGTTTTGTTATCTTTGGTTAGATGCTACGTTGCGATACTTGACTCTTGTTTGTCGTCATGACAACCTTTAGCGTCTGCTTATTGATTATTTTTCTCATATTGTAGCATTTTATTGCTTACCTACACAGCAGTACATGAATAAAACCAGTTGCTCACCAGAAACTGATCCTAGTATAACAGCTACATCGGCCACACTGACTTCATATTTTCATTTCATTCATGTCCTGTAGCCAATGTACTGAATCAATGTGTTTTGGATAATGCACCTACTCTCGTACTACAATCAATTGGTCAAGGTATTGATTGGTTTAACCTCTCCCAGAAGCTAATGTTATTTCTTTTGATCTCTCCGAAAGCACAAAGGGATTCATGAGTGGAACTTCAGCGCCACATCAGTACGAGGTGTCAGGTCAGTGTCTGCCGTCTTTAATCACCCACTCACATTACAGCTGAACCATGTGACAACCACCTCGCACCTGTCTCCAGAGGTGATTGGTTCAAATTTATCATCAGATGGTGGATTGAGAGAAGATTAAGATATACGTCTCCCACCAAAAACACAATGATTGTTAGTTTCTATACACTAATGAAAACAGAGTTATGAATACTATCTTACATTTACATTACTGCCAATATTCCTTTAATGTGAAACTAATGTCTATAATTGTGTAATTTTTCTGGGTTTTTGCTCATACTGTATATATTCTTCTGCACAGGTCTCTCTAAAAACTAACATTGTCCCAAGGTATGAATAGAAACGTGTTTCAGAAATACACCTATATTAAAAAAGCGAAGCATAGAAGCAAAATATCACAAAAGCCAGACAAATATCTGGATTTAATGTTGACTGAAAATATGAAAAGGTCTCATATAAGGGCTTATTATGTTGGTTGTGCAGAGTTATCTAAGCATGCACAAAAGCATTAAAAAAAACTGCATTTTATCAAATGCATACAATGTGCAGATTTGATCTCTTCAGCTCTCACGGCTCCAGACAGAGACAGTCTGCCGTGGAGCGTTTTTCATGATGTCTCTCTCTGCATCTCCTTCCACGGTCCTCAAAGGAATTCAGTGTCAGATCAGTGGAGGGGCTGTGATCACATGTTGCTAGGGAACGACTCATTCTCTGTGCCCACTCAGCCTGCAGACAGTCAGCAGGACACAATGGCAGCTCGGCGAGCAACAATACGGCCGCACATGCAGTCTCTTCGTCGTCTGGCTCGGCGGCTCAAGCCTCGGCACGCCGGCTAAGATTTGGGACAAGCGCTCATCCCAGTCGATAACACTTTCCATTTGGTTGTCGAAACGAAGCCCTCCATGTTTTGGAGAGAAATTCATCATTTAATTTGACAATTTGTTGTCTGGAATCAACACAAAACTTCCCAACAACACCTCATAATGCCACGTATTTGTCTGTGTATGTCAGGAAGTTGTATTGTTATCGTGCGTCACATCTACTGGGGTTTATATTGTGATGGAGCGGCCATCCACTTGCGGTGACAAACAATCTTTTGTTTCATTCCCCCCCGAGATTCGATGGCTGAGCTCATAAGTCCAGTGAAAGGCTTCATTCATTCTCTGAGTCATATCTGTCCTCATGGGACCGTCGTCCAGCTAACCGTGATCCGTCTCTCCTCAGCATCTCCAAGTTCGACGAGCGCAGTGCCTTCCTCTACGTGCTCCACAATGCAGAGGACTTCCAGATCTATTTCTGCACAGAGATGCACTGTAAAAGGTTTGTTTGCCGTCTGCCTGTAGTTTTGCTGTGTTCGGGATGTTTCTGGTCAGCCTCCATAAAAACACCAGATACCGGTAGTAAGTGCATGTCTAAGAGGAAGAGAAAAATAATGGAGGAAATGGTGCAGAAAAAATGCAAATACAGCGATGCAGAAGTGGACAAAGCTTGTTCCAAAAGGAGTGAATCAGGGGTTGCCTTCCCCCCGCCATAACCCTCGTTGAGCTAAGGAGAAGTGGCCAACTTTCAATATTGTGTTTACAAACCACAACCGACAAATCCTACTCATGGTTCCCTTAATGACTTACCAACATTTATGACTGCATTCTTACCAAATACAAGTAATTGCTGATCTTTAAGGATTAGTGAAAGATTAACCTCTCATACTCCTGCTGGAGGCTCTGTAATTATAGACTCAGCCTATAGCACTGAAAATATTGGATTTAAAGATCATTGTGTTGAACATATTGACGCAACACTATAAGATTAATGGACAACCTGCTCTAACAACCAGTCTTACTCACGAGAAACACAATTCAGGTTTGTCTTAGATGTATATTTGATCATAAAGCTCATCATCAGTCTAACTGTAAACTTGTAACCACCCCTTCAGTAGTTCAGGGCCCTCTCGTCAGCTGTGATCTCGGGTGGGAAGTTTCGCACCTCTGCGTTGGCACGAGCACACCTTGTCTCATTTCGATAACATCGCGTTCCTCGCTGGCTGCTCGGTGAAACGCTGAGTGTTCAGACTTGTGACTCTTACATCAGGGGCTCCCGAGCACTTCCAGTTCCATTATGTTGAATGTGAGAGTCGGTGAGTCATGCCTGCTGTTGTCATGATGCTACAGAGAAAAAGGCAGTGACAGTGGGGAAGGAGGGGTGAGAGGGAGGGAAGGAAGGCAGGAAGAAATAGGTGGAGGAAGAGATCCAGTCTGATGGTGCACGTGTGTCACGGAACAACTGCAGGCCTGCCTACCTGGTGTCGATACAACCACGCAGTCAGAACTCTGGGAGCTCAAAATCAGTGCTCATGCATTGTTTCATTTTGAATCACGTGTCCAAATACTCTCACACTCCACTGTGTATTTCTGTGCTGTGTCAGATCTGTATTTTGGACTGATGAGGCTTTCCTTTGGCAGATTCTGTGATCTGGTCAACAGCATAACAGAGGAGGCCTGGAGAGGTCCAGAGGAGGGGGACTGTGACACCGACGCCTTAGAGGTGAGAGGACTGAGTACTGGATTCACTTTTGTATCACATATCTTTCTTTTTTCTCTTTTTTTTTGCCTTATAAGCTTTGATTATATTCAATTATTATTACACCCGATTTTTGTTGTTTTGTAACATTGTTTTGTCACATCCTGTTGTGTGTCTGTCATGCCTGTTTTGCCCCCTTTTGTCACCCACAGGAAATATAATGTGATTGTGGTGTTTCCATCAATAGAATTGAATCGCTGGCAGAAAAGTAGCAGTGACCACAAAACCATGCTTTGACAGCTAATTAGCTTTGGGCAAGTCGGTGCCAGGAAACAGACTGTTTTCATGCTTCCGTCAATCAATGTAGATTTTTTTATTCAGTTCTTCACAATTTGCATTATAATAACTGGATTGCAGCTGCAAACCCAGAGAACATGAACAGTAACCTGCTGGGATAAGACCTGGATTCTGCTGGCATGCTTTGTATGCTTTGACAATAGAGACTGAACACCTGCCTCTGGAAAAGGAACGCTAATTAGCCCCAAAAACGCTGCCACACCCTTTGTGACCGAGTTGAGTTACACAGATCAAATGTCTAACAGGTTTCACTCGAGAGCTAGTTTGATATTTGTGGTAATATAAGCATCTCTCAGCTGAAACATACTGTTGGTTTGTCTCCAACCTGAAGATCAACCTTTAATAACACATCTGTTCTAAAACCAGGGTCGTAGTGTTTTTCCTGTAAATGATTTGCATACAAATACATTGATTTGTTGGATTTGTTCAACAGAAAAAACAGGCACCGTGATACATGAACATATCAGTTCTTTATAGTGACTGTTGCTTGTCTCCACAGTACGACTATGAGTACGATGAGCACGGAGAGAGGGTGGTTCTGGGAAAAGGCACATTTGGAGTGGTGTACGCGGGCCGAGACCTCAGCAATCAGGTCCGACTGGCCATCAAGGAAATACCAGAGAGAGACAGCAGGTGAGAGTCCTCTTTGTCACCCTGAGGGTTTCACAGTATTGCCAGAGAATCAACATTTTTGTAAGACTGTGAAATTCCAGTGACATAAAATAATTGCTCTCATAGTCATCACCACAAATATGTCAAAATCTTCCTTCAACCGGTGGTTTGGTCCTGTTTTGGTCCTGAAGTTGTCTCAAAAGACTAATGGACACATTTGACTTAAAGGTGCCATGTGCAGTTTTCTTCTACAAAAAACATTTGTATCCTTGAATTCTAACAAACATGTTCCCTCCTCATAAGATACATATTTCAATGTTTACCATCACATTGCTATGATTCCTTGCGGATCACAGCTTGGAGGGGTTGTATCGTGTGACACCCTTGACAGGAATATGTGTGGTGTCGCCTACGTGTGACTCTAAACCACACGGGGAACCGCTCCTGAAAACATTGCTCCATAGTTCTACTAGTCATCAAAAATCCACAGGGAACCTTTTAGTTATCTGTGAATATTTATCATCCTCAAAGGATGAATCCATATATTTTCGGTGACTCACGGACCAAAAAGCCATTTTTGCACACTAGATATTTCTTAATTTAATAAAAAAACATTGCCATGTAATTCATGTTCAAACTGGATAAGCAAGGGATGGTAATTTAAATGTTTTTTTGTTTTGTTTTTTTAACAGACCACCCCTAACTGATTATTTACTGTTAGACAATACTAAAATGTACTATTTATAATGGAAGAATGTCTGCTGTAACCCATTAAAAATACCAATAATACAAATGTTTTTTAACCATTCAACTGATGGTATTAATTTGTCAAAATTCTTATTGTCAGTTAATGGTTAGAAGGTTAATTTATGAACATGCCTCGGATAGAAACCACCCTTATGAAATACCTCTTGTTGTCACTTGAGTGACTGGTTAGGGGGGAGCTGTCAAACACTGTATTTGCTTCACATTGCTGTCTAGTCTTAGTCCTGTACTCATCTCTCACACAGAGTAGATTGTTCCACTAATCACATCAGCAAGTCAGTAGAGCGCTCTGCTGCAAAGGATGTGGAGGATTTGGGTAAATAATTCAGAAGTGGATTGAAATCTCCAGATAGGGAGGGAGGGAGGGAGAGAGAGAAAGATTCATGCAGAGAGCTGAAGGTGAATAAAAAATAGAGAATACTCTCTATTTTTGAGTGTTCATTAAGTTCTTTAGTATTGAAACTGTGGTGTTGAATCAGCATGACATCAACTACTTTTCCAACTATATCTACATACAGTACTGCAACATAGTCTGTTTGTTTTTTTTAATACAGGTACTCTCAGCCGCTCCACGAGGAGATAGCTCTTCACAAGCACTTAAAGCACAAGAACATCGTCCAGTACCTCGGATCCATCAGTGAGAACGGCTTCATAAAGATCTTCATGGAGCAGGTGCCTGGAGGTGAGGCCTGCTGTTGCTGTTATGTTCTTAAAAATAGGAAATGAAAGATGGTACAGATTCACGGAAGTGATACCCACATCTTGAAATAAGTGAGATTTGAAATAAGTGAGTCATTTGTGCACTTTAATGTGACATTAAAGGACAGGATGCTCACTGCACTGCGTATTCCAAGTCTCAAGGTTGCAGAAATTCTGCAAGTGGCTATTATTGCTCATATTTTTGTGTTTCTTTCTTTCTTCTTGGCTGGATAAGATATATTTTGCACAGAACTAAATTGTTTTGTAATAGATTTTTACAGTTCCAAAAAGGTCATGCAATAACCAGATCGTTACTTCAAACATCTTCTGAAGCATTTTCAATCCAAAGGAACAATATTTACACTTATCACACACACTGTTCTGAAATAAATGCATAGAAAATGGATTTTGTACATGATTTACACAGAAGTATTGAGGTCGGTAGAAAGCTCAGATTATCAGTTTTGTTGTGAATTTCAGACTTCTCAGAAGTGTTCTGCTGATCTCAGGTCAAACTGGGCTTGTTGATCGTTGTTGTTGTTTGTCCCAACGCTTTCAGGGAGTCTGTCTGCACTCCTGAGGTCCAAGTGGGGTCCTCTGAAAAACAACGAGCCCACCATCGGCTTCTACACGCGGCAGATCTTGGAGGGACTCAAATACCTGCATGACAACCAGATAGCACACCGAGACATTAAGGTGACCAAACAGAAGAAAACTTTACTGTACAATTAATATTCTGTGTGCTTGTCTGTTGCATCATTGGCTTCTTGCAGGCTTATTTCCAGAATAATTTAGAGAATCAAGAAAAACATACTTCAGCTTAAGCCACATTAAAATGTGTTATCATTTGTTAAAATTCTATCCCAACTCCCACTAACTTTAGCACAAAGGCTACCCCAGTAAAGTTAGCACAAAGGCTAACCCAGTGACATTAGCACAAGGGCAAACCCAGTTAAGTTAGCACAAAGGCTAACCCAGTAGGCTAACGTCAGCACACAGGCTAACCCAGTAACATTAGCACAAATGCTAACCCAATAATGTTAGCACAAAGGCTAACCCAGTAACATTAGCACAAATGCTAACCCAATAATGTTAGCACAAAGGCTAACCCAGTAACATTAGCACAAATGCTGACCCAGTAGCACAAATGCTAGCCCAGTAACATTAGCACAAAGGCTAACCAGTAACATTAGCACAAAGGCTAACCCAATAACATTATATGAAATACATTAAGCTGTTTATTTATTCCTATGTTACTAAAGACGGTAAGAGAGCTTGTGTCAAATGTAGCATGTCTCACCGATCTCCCAGCTGGAGATGCTGCTAGCGCTGCCGGCCAACCTACGTCTTACAATCAAGAGGAATTATTCCACATTTTAAAGGATTGAATGAAATTCTTCAGTTTATTTGTGCTCTGAAAACATCAACAGAGCATTTGAGAATTTACAAAAATCCTGACTTCCCTTTCTCTTGTGTAAAGTCCCCTCCCTCTTTTATCTCAGATATGACAAACCAACACTGATAACACTTCTGTCGCAGACAGTCATCACGGTCAGCAGCCTCTTCCCCCATGCCTTTACCTGATTCAATAACACGGCCATATAAGCATCATTAGCAGCCCATAAAAGTTAATCACCTTGTTTTGCCTGACATATTGCCCTCCTCTTCCTCCAACGCAGTGTCTTCATTTTAAAGGATTTGCAAGCAGCACCTCACGTTATTTCAATACCATAGTGGAATTTCAGCGAGGGGAACGTGGGTGTAAGTGGTTCTCACGGATGTCTTTTCAATCTGCAGGGTGATAATGTTCTCATCAACACCTACAGTGGCGTCCTGAAGATATCCGATTTTGGCACATCCAAGAGGTTAGCGGGGATCAACACCTGCACTGAGACTTTCACAGGTACACCCTGACCCACTGACCGGCTAAATTACTTTCTGTTCACGCAAACCCTCAAGAATGCATGATATGTCTGTTCTGAAAAACTCCCCAGTTTCATGGCACAACAAGGGACAACACTTTGCACTGGAGTGGCCTGTTAGTAAAGTAGAGCAATGTGGTAACCCCACACAGATAAAACTTGTCTTTCAGAGCAGTAATCCGGTCTCTTTGCAGAGTAAGTGATCTCTCTTAGAATTCCTGCTGTTGCTGTTCACTTTGGCATGAGTCTGCGGTCAGATCGGTCGACCTCTTGGATTTGACCATCTGGCAGCGGGTTGGAGGAGACAGGGACTTACCCTGAATGGTGGAGCTCTTTCAGGAAACTGGGCTACTCCTTTTTATAGCTCGAGACGACTATAAATGCTTCCCTGCCTCTTTTTAGCTCAGTACACAAGCTTCTAAAAGCAGTAAACACCACCCAGCAGGCTATTATTAGAACAAAAGAGTCCTTTCAACGGGGAGCCGAAAATGTTACTTTGGACTGAGTTGTGATTAATTGACGACCCGGAGAGAGGCTCTATGCTCTTGCGTAAGGCCTGTTTAAAACTTGTGTAACCCGATTGGTCATTTGCAAGAGGTGTGTCATCACCTCAGGACAAAGGCAAATTATATTTAGACCTAATACAAGCTAGCATTCACATCAGTATCTTTCACATGTTGTTGATGTCACCTCTACCACTTTTTTGTATAAACATTTTGTGGCCTTGAAAAAGGATTCAAGACATGTTCTTTTGCAATGCCTGTTTTATCTTGAGTTTTATAAATGAAGCTGTTAATTGTAAAAAGAAAAAAAAAAGAGCAAAGATATGTTTATTCTGCCCGAAGCAGAGAGTTTAACACTTGTATTGACACTTGTAGACTGCATGCATGTAATTAAAGATTAGTTTCCTTTCCTGCACATTGCAGCCAATCAATTATTTATTTACTAACCTATATATTAGACTCGTTGGTCAGTTATTTGATTAAACGAAGAGTGTTGTGAGTGACACAGAAAGGCAGCAGCTAAGTTAGAATTAGATCCTATAATAAATCATAAGAATCATAACAGATGACACCTAAACAACTTTAAAGCAGCAGTTTGACATTTTGAATAGATGAGAAGATACAGGAATCCCCCTCTTATGTCTGTCTGCTAAATAATAAGCTGCAGCCCGTTGCTTTAGTTTAGCATAAAGACTTTGGCAGCTTGGAGAAATACTTTGACTTTTTAAGAAATACTCTTGCTTTCTTGCCAAGAATTAGATGAAAAAATTGATGCCGCCCTCTCATTTCTGTAACTTAGCTTCAAGAGACTAGAAACAGCTAGCCTGGCTCTGTCTAAAAAGGGAACAAATTCCAGCCACTAATAAAGCTCAGTTAACCCGTAAAGACTGAAGTATAAAAATGTGGGGGTGATGGCTTATTGCAGACTTGCATTTAAAACCCCACTTAGCATATGAACCATTACTGAATATTGTAACTAACTTATGAATATCTATCTGTCTGACTGTATTGTTGTGTTTGTTTGTGCAGGCACATTACAGTACATGGCTCCTGAGATCATTGACAAGGGTCCTCGAGGATATGGCAAGCCAGCGGACATCTGGTCTCTGGGCTGCACCATCATAGAGATGGCAACTGGGAAACCACCTTTCTATGAGCTGGGAGAGCCACAGGCTGCTATGTTCAAGGTGAGAACCGGTAACAGTAACAAACCCCCTCAACCCACTGGGTGATGTGTTTGAAGAAGGCAGGTGAACGTCTGTTTCTGTGGAGGCGTCTTCCATAATGTGCCAATGCACACATTTTCATGTATAAGAGCTGATAATTGCTCCACTGATATACATCTTAAAGGTATATACCACGTGTTTTTAAGATCATGTTGATCTGTGCACATGCTCCAATCAATGAGAGGTATGAAACAATCAAAGCTGGCGTGCTTCTCAAGGCCAAAGGTCAAGGGCTGAATCCAATCTAAACATTCAAAGTCCTGCAGGAAAACCTTTCAACTATTTATGATTGAAACTTTATTCAACCTTGAGGACTATTAAAAGTCACACGAGCATTGAGTATATTTTTTAGTGAAGATTGTTTTTATTTTCCCCCTTTTTCCTTTAATTTTGTCTTGTTTGTTTCACATGAGTGTGTTTTTCTTACTTATTGTGATCCTATCAAAACCATTTAGTAGAAGCTACTAAATGGAAGAGGGTACTTGTTAGCAACACACTATTCGCTCATCATTAAAACGTGACCTACAGCAACATATATTATAAGTATCTATTGTTATTTCCGTATTAGAGATACTGTTTGTGATATCCATGATGGGCCCAGACATGATCATTAGGAATAGTGGAAGACAATCTTTTCTCAGCCCTCAAACTGACAGTTAAACTGACACACTGACATTCTGGAAACCTACTCAAAATGCAAACTACTAGCAGAAATGTTGCCTGGAGCCTTAAAATCAACTGTATGTGGTTAACGTATTACCCAATCATCATTATATGCTTTAAAGGAAAGTAGAATTAATTAGAAGATACCATCTAAAGAAATAATCAATAAGTCGACATCTGCACTCGTCTGTTCCTGTTTTTATGGAAACTGGGGCAGTGAATCAGCCGTTGTGCACCTGCATTGTGTTGCCACCTGCATGCTGTGACGTGATCGAGCTCAGTAGAAACTCCAAATACTGTCAATGTGGGAACATTTGTTTGAACACAAACAAAGAAGTGTAGCTCATGGAGAGCAGCCGTCACAGACAGTTTGGGTTTTTCCAGTTTCTGTGTGCACGTGTCTTTGTTTGAGATGGTTTACACTGTGTATTTGCTCTGGATGGAAATGCAAAGCCCTCCAGGCCAATGAAATGTCGTCCTCAGCCATGTGTAGCCCATTCAAGGACAGTAAAGATGTTTAAGGGGTTGTCTGGAAAGCATTATAGCACTCCCGTCAAAGCTGTGAATCATGGAATTCTCCATAAGGTGCGATTTTAATCAAAGGGACTTTCTAGTGAGAGCAGCATTAAAGCAGAAGCTGATATCTCTTCACATTATCTGGACAAAGATCACAGAATGCATGCAAGTGCAAGTACAGTCACATCATCTGTATTTACAACAAGATCTCAAGTAGTGTCTGCACTTTGCATGGTGTGTGGAGTTTTCCCAAATAGTCAATGTACTCTTTACTCATCCTTGTGGAATGTCTCAAGGCAGGGGCATCTCCCTGCTAATCTTAAATCAACATTCCTCCACTGCAACAACAGGAATTTCTAGGGTTGTTATTGTCATGAGAGTCTTGCGCTTGAACTTTGAGCATTATTGCCCTGAGGCGCAGTCTCATAGTTCACTGGGTAAACCGCACGCTGCACACTTAAATGTCACCTCAAATCAAATAATTTACTCCGAGAGCAGGACATCTCAGAGAGCTTCCCAGAGACGGTGTGCTTTCACTTTTTATTTGACTTTTAAATGCTGTAGATCTGTCTGAAGTGAACGTGTGTCCTTTTGTCTGTAGGTGGGCATGTTTAAGATCCACCCAGAGATCCCAGAGTCCATGTCGCTGGAGGCCAAGGCCTTCATCCTGCGATGCTTTGAGCCAGACCCGGACCGCCGCGCCACCGCCCTCGACCTGCTCACGGACGAGTTCCTCACCGTCACCAGCCGCAAGAAGAAGAGCAAGAGCAGCTTCACTGGTCAGTTGGGTTCGGTTGAGCTGAGAAGGCCTTGATGATGGTTTTCTAATTTGTTGTCTATTTGGATCTCCATTAGCTTCTATTAAGTTATAGCGAGGTCTATATAAGGTGGTTTAAACAGAAATAACTGTAGTTCAAAAGGTGCAACAAACAGAAAGGAGGAAAGTTAAAGGAATAGTTTGACATTTTGCTCATATTATTGCAGAGAGGAGACAGTTGGCTTAGCCAAGCATTGAGAAACGGGGAAACAAAATCCAACTACTAGCACCTCTAAGCTCAATAATTAACAGGATACATCTTATTTGTTTCAAGGAGCAATTCATATACGACATTGGACATTCAGAGCATTAATATAGCATCAAACAGCTATTTGCTGTGTAAAGATAGAGAGGAATAATGTTCACCTGAGCCAAGAATGAACATAAGATGCCTTCATGCATGCAAACTTGTGACAAAGGCAGGCTAGCTCTTTCCCCCTGGTTCCAGTCTTTATGCTAAGCTAAGCTAACCATCTACTGGCTCCCTTTATAACTAAAGACATGAGAGTGCTGTCATGTGAACTGGCCCCAGAACCAAAAAAAAAAAAGATGAACATTACCAAGTGTTATTCTGCAGGTCTTACATGGAAATGTTTTGTTCTCGGTTAACTGCTGACGCATATGCTCTGTTTTTCTCCACTACAGCTCTGTCACCGGGGACTGGTGAGTTACTTTGCTCTCAACACTTCTGCTCTCAGACATGCGTATTTATCGCTATAGGGACTACTACTACTCCGACTGTCAGTTCTGTCATACAGCTGCCTGCTTTACTGAAAAGTATCCAGGCTACAGTTTTCAAAGTGTTTTTCTTTTCTGCCGGTAGCTACCTGCCTGGCACGACTTCCCAAGGACTCAAAATAGACATTGCACAACAGGACTTCTTTCCAAATGCTTGAATGTCTCTTAATCCCTGTTTCATGATTTCATTATTAGATAGAGCTCTTCTCCCTTAACATGGTGGCAGATTATTATCAGATTTCTCTTTGTGCCTTCATGAAAAGGAAACTGTTTTTCCATCAGCACTTGTACTCATTTCATCCCCTTGAATGCTCCCTTTCTTTCTTACAATTTTGACTTCCTGATCGGAACAGCAAACAGTCTCCTTCTGTGTTCTAAAAGAGCATATCATCATATTATTAGATTACAAATTATGTAACGGGCTCCTTTTAAGGTTTCTTACGATCGCCGTGTCCTTCAGAGTACCTCCGCAGTATCTCCCTGCCGGTGCCGGTGGTTGTGGAGGACACCAGCAGCAGCAGCGAGTACGGCTCCGTCTCCCCTGACAACGACCTCAACACCAACCCCTTCATCTTCAAGCCCAGCGTGAAGTGCTACAGCGAGAGGGATGTCAAGGGGCCCAGGTCCCTCTTCCTCAGGTAGGAGGAGGGTTTTCTCAGAGTGAATTTGGTCGCTATGGCCATTACTAATAATCTGCCATTTTGCTTTGATTCAGATCAACATAATGTTATCATATCTATTGTAGTATTGAGAAGTACTCAGCACATTGTCTGTTAGAAGTCCTTAGCAGAATTGATTCTAATGCAAACAGTGTTGAAGTGCCCCACCGAGTACACAATTTAAATATGATAATATAAAAATAAGGTTTATTTGACAGATGGCTGTGTGTTAGACACACACAAACTGTATCCTTTTTTTAAATTTTATTTTATGAAGTATTAACAAAAATATCAAACACTGATTTGCATAAGATGGATCGCCCCCACTCTTTGATTTTCCTGAAGCATGTTGCACTTTTGCTGCACTCAAATGAAAGCAAAAGGCAACATTTTTACATATATTATGAGCTTTACATGCTTATTTGTTGTTGGAGCTGCAGTATAATTGAAAAATGGAATATGAGTTCTAGTTCACTGAAATCCAATATCTTTTATTTTTCTGCTCAGCATCCCAGTGGAGAACTTTGAGGACCACAGCGCGCCTCCATCTCCCGATGAGAAGGATTCGGGCTTCTTTATGCTTCGGAAGGACAGCGAGAGACGGGCCACACTGCACCACATCCTGACCGAGGACCGGGACAAGGTGGTGGCCAACCTGATGGAGGCCCTCACACAGGTGGGTTATGGAAGGCGCCAGCAGTCGGCAGTTGGATCAATAAAGAAATGGATCCCCTCTCATGTACACTTCGATCTCTCCTGTTATCCCCATCTTACCCTCTCAGGGCTCTGAGGGAACGAAACTGAAGCCTCAGCATATCTCCACCCTCGTGGTCAGTCTGGCCGACTTTGTCCGCATGGCGGACAGAAAAATCATCGCCAACACGTTGTCTCAACTTAAGCTCGAGCTGGACTTCGACAGCACTGCCATCAGTCAGCTGCAGATTGTGCTTTTTGGCTTCCAGGACGCTGTAAGTATTCTTCAGATGGATGATTTCAGGAAGGAATTAATTACAGTAAATCCCAGCATCTCATCCTGAAACCCAAAATACTCCACATCTCTTAGATGCAAACATTCACTTTTTGATGAATTGTCCTCAGCTTACCTGCAGTTTTAAATAGCAGCGATAAAAACTGTTACTTTAAGGCTTTATTAGTTGCTTAAATTCTCCTCACATGCTGCTCAGTTTCTCCTGCACCTGTGATGTGATTTCCTGTCTATTTATTCATCTCCATATTTGTAGGCAGAGCTGCTCGCAGCCTCGTCATACACCATGTGCTCTGAACACTTCATGATAATTGTTGTCATTTTACATGAGCTGCAGGAAGCAGCAGGCTGCCATGTTGCTGCTCTGCCTGCACTGAGATCAGATCAGACATACTTGTTACCTTTTTAGCGAGGCGATTAAAGGGGAATCTGTGGGGAGTAATTGCACATTCTGTAATGTGGAAATGCAGTTATGCAGATGAAATGACACAAGAACAAGTGGTTGTTTTCATATTTATAAGGGGTGTGTTGCATAATCGTGCAGGAAGATGAGGCTCTGATGCCCCCTGGTGGTCATCAGTGCAAGCAATTTACAGTCGAAAAGCAGGAAAAGCTGTCACGCAGGAAGAATTTGGGTTGTAGTGCATTTATTCAAAAGTATAACAATCAAGACTGAAATACCTTAAGCATCATCCATGTTAAATGTGAAATACAAACCAAAAAAAAAAGTAAAAAGGACTCACCATTAAACTTCACGTCTTCAGGTAAACAAAGTGCTGCGAAACCACAACATCAAGCCTCACTGGATGTTCGCTCTGGACAACATCATCCGCAAAGCTGTGCAGACCGCCATCACCATCCTGGTGCCAGGTAATTTAAAATGACCTTAGAAACGGGCTCCAACTCCAGTGTCGCATCTCAAGTTGCAACTCGAACTGTAAACGTCGATCACAGCCCGGATATCCGCTGACTACACCAGACCCCAGAGATATAGCCCCTTGCCCTGAGAGGCTTGTCTGTCGTCCGGCCGATGGGTTTGGGAGATTAGGTGCCAGGTAACATCATCAGCGACTCGAGCAGAACGCCTCTAAATAAATGATCAGCGGTCCCTCGGGGAAGCAGCGTTGGCCTGATAACCGTAGGCGCTGTGGAGGGAGTTCTGGAAGCTACAGCTGAGATTTGGGAGGCTGGGGATGTTCAGTGGTGACAACTTAAACGCTGATGTCCTCCACACGAGCAACAATTAGTGCTGTTGAGAAGCCCCCGCAACGTAATAGCATACTGTAGCTCAGAAGTAAGAAAGGGGGAACTAGCAGCAGTCTGGAGGTTTGTATTTATAGTTTTTTATACAAGAAGAAGAAGTTTACACATTAAATCAATGCCACGTAAATCGACCAGTAGATTGAGTCAGAAGCTTGTGTCTGGAAAAAAAGCGTGTTTATTTATGATTAAAAGCTGCAGGATATTTGAATTTCTTGTGATTTCTCTCTCAATAAAATGCAAGCGTGTGTGTGTGTGTGTGTGTTTTCAGAGCTGAGGCCTCACTTCAGCCTGGCCTCAGAAAGCGACCCGGCCGAGCAGGAGGACGTCGACGACGACACCGAGCCGGAGAGAAACTCCGCCCACCAGAGCCGGGCGCCGCCTGTCGCCGCTCACGACGACACCGTGGCCACCTCGGGAGTCAGCACGCTCAGCTCCACCGTCTCACACGAGTCCCATAACGCACAGCGCTCTGTGAGCATGGAGCTGGGCCGGATGAAGCTGGAGACCAACAGGTAGTCACAGACTATACTCTTAGACACTGACATGTACGTGTGTGGAGGCCATTAGACATTTGTTTACACTGAAAGTGTTTTCTCCCTCCGACTTGTTGGGCTGCAGGCTGATGGAGCAGCTGCTGGAGAAGGAGCGAGAGTATCAGGCCATCCTGCAACAAGTGCTGGAGGAGAGAGAGCAGGAGATCAGACTACTGAGGCTGCGATCTGAGCCCGCAGGTCTGGACTTTAATGGACTCTTTCCTTTTCACACTGACTGTTTGCAACACGAGCACAACTTCTGCTGCCGCCACCAGTCCGCCTTTACGTTTTACAACCAGCTGTGACTCATCGAGGCAACGCCGCCGTCCATTCACAGCCGATCTGTTATAAATACATCACAACTGTGCTGAGAAATATCCAAGAATCAGTGATGTTGCGTCAGACCGCTTTCCCCTCTGGCTCGCTCAATCATTTAGAGAAGTTTATTTATGTAGAACATGTAAAGACAACAGGAGTTTGCTTTCCAGTCGAAGCAGGTGGACGTCAATACAGGTGTATTAAATAAGGTGCATAAAGGGAAATGATGCATTATGTAATACACTAAGACAAAAGTAAAACTGTAATGAGAAGACGGCAGATTAAAAGGATGTAAGAGGACGTTGATTTCACAAAAGTCAGGTCTTTAAATACGAGTTGCGGCACGAACAAAGCCTTCTCCTGGCACGTTGACTGACTTTGACGTAGAAGCATTAATTAAATAACTGCCTGTGTCTAAAGGATTCTGTTTGCTTTACTGTGTGGCAGACATCCCCACATCCTCAGGAGGCTCCCAGGGCCGGAGGAGTCCAGCTGCAGAGAGACATGAAGACTCGGAGATGACCAGCTGGCTGAGGCTTTATGGCGCCGACCAGGACTCCATAGACAAAGTGAGTCCACCTCGTCTGGTAGCTGTTAGATCAAACCGGGACATAAATGACGATACAGTTTCAAAGAATTAACTTGAATCTAATTAAACTGTGTTGTTTAAGTCCATGCTTTCATGCATTTTGTGTCTCCAGATACTGAACGAGGACTACACGCTGCACAACATTCTCCACGATGTAACACGAGATGATCTGAAGAGTTTAAGACTGAGGTACTTACTTTCTTTAGTCTTTTCACAGTTTCACTTCTGTGTTCAGTATTTAGTCCGTGAAACACATGCTGACGCTCACATCTAAACAGCACTACATCTCCAAATCCCGGAAACACAGAAGTGAAGCCGTGACTTTCTTTCTCGCTGTATTGAGTTTGTGCTTTCTTGGTTCTTACTTTATGTGTGCAAAGAGCAACTCGGCACTGTAGTGACTCATAGTGGCAGCTCCGTTTCTCAGAAATGAGGTGGCGTTTGTAAGCAAAGCTGTGATTTCCTTTATGAGGACTCTGTTCATCACGTCTGTAAACATGTTTTTTAGCTGACTGCTACTGTGACTAATATGTTAGCGTATCGCCTCGTTGTTTATCATGTTCAACAAAGAAGTGAAACATTTTAAAACCGTTATTTATACATCCATTCCTGTATGTGTAGGGTTTGTCAGGTGCCTTTGGCGGCCCCCAGTGGCGGCATTAAAAAAGACATGCAACATTTTGCAAGTGACGTGTTCTCCAAAATATCTGCAGCTATTATAAACTCTTTGAAAGTATTGGATTCAGTTTACTTTTGCAAAAAAAAAAGCCATAGAAAGTATTTAAAAGTCAAATTATTTTCTTTTGCCTGTTGTAGGCAGTAATGTTATATTATAAGATGTTTTATATCCGGTTGTTGGCCGTTAACTTAAATAAATTATATTTTTTTAAACAAATGCATCCATTTTCTGCTGCTTTTCCAGGTCCTGTTTGCATTCATTTAATGAATTCTGTCATCATCATGATTAGATATTCAATTCAAGTGTTCATTTTACAGGTAGAAAATAATTAAAAACATTACTTCAACACAACATCCAGGTGAAACCTGTGCAATTTGCCGATCTTTATTAAAAAGAAGATCCTGGTGGAGAGGAAGGGGACAACAGAAACATTTAAAGTAACATTTAGGGCATTTAGCAGATGCTTTTATCCAGTATATCGCTATCAGAAATGATCCTCATATAATATACACATGAAAAAATGTGATCTATTCCGTATCACATCATCTGCTGCTTTCATATTTGAGCCAGTAAAGGAAGTTATTTATGACTTTCATTTCTGTCGGTTACAGATAAACATACATATTATAATATATTATATTATATGATATATTACATGCATACATACATACCACACATTGTATATTTTAACCTCAGTCTTTTCTCTGTCCCTTAGAGGCGGGATCCTGTGTAAACTTTGGAAGGCCATCACAGACTACAGGCAGAAGCCAACCTGAGGCCTTAAATGCCAACAACCACTCAAGAGAAGCCCGGACCGTCGTCCCCACGACTCAGTATTCTCCTCTTTACCTCAGTAATTACAAGAGCAGGACTTTTAGGGGAAGATCTTGCGTCTGCCGCTGTGCAAAGAGCAGCATAACTTCTGCACAAGAAACTCTTTTGTCGGGTCTTGTCGGGGTTATTTTCATGATTTCAGAAGAATTGGTTACTTTGCGAGCGACAATTACTGAGAAGTGCTGATAGATTTTGCTACGCCTGGTGGACATTACACAGCATTTTGCTACAGATGTTTTAAAAATGACAACAAACATCTTGAACTCTGTCAAAAACGTTTATTTTCTCTCTTGTCTTTACAAGATGTAACGTTTACAGAACTGGAGACTGACCGTTTTCTAACACAGGCCGGAGGTACAAAATACTACATTCAAAATCATCTGTACTCGTGTTTTTATCAAAGGCATCTCGTCACTACTTTATTTAAATATATTTTTAATTTAAGTGTTAAGGTAATCTGAAGGATGTCAGTGCATGCCCTGTTTTTATTTTATTTTTTATCCATACTGAGACTTATTTAAATTGTTTTTTTTTTTCACATTTCCTTTTATAATATGAATCTACATTTTTATTTTTCATAAACATGTAAATAATGTGTTATAGAATTATATGTGAGCGACATTTATGTACTTTAACAACACATTGGTGAACATAGGTAAATCTATGTGTGGATTAGACCGAGTCCACAATGAACACGTGAAAAATTAATTGTATTGTATTTTCTAGTGGCACAAATCATAGGATATATAACAATAAGTTAGTAATTAATATAACATTGAATAATTTGCTCTGTAATTTAATTTTTTGTTACACTGACAAACGTGTTTATCTTGCTTGTGTAGATTTGATCATTCAATCAGATGTTATGTTGTGATGGAAAAATGAGCCTCAACCTTTTTGTTATTTTAAAAAAACCCACAATGTCAGAAATGGGGGGACATAATCATGAGCAGTGTGTCCATTTTGTTTCATATCTAAAATTATTGACAATTCCTGTGTCATATTAAAAAAATGTTTTAAAAATATCTTGAAACTGTGAAAGAAGTCTGTTAGAAATAGGCTATTTCTTCTTACAAAGATGCTATTTCAAACATGCTATTTCAAACATGCTATTTCAAATAGCATGTTTGTAGTTGAAAGAACAGAGGGGACATTTACCTTTAGTGAATGCAGGACAGTGTAAGGATAAACAAAACTTTTATTCAATTTCATAGAGATGTATTGTAGTTATTCATGTTCACATCTCGGCCATTCAAAGTGTTTAACAGATACAACTCGTACAGTCAAGTTTTAATGTAGATACAGACAGATGAGTCTCACAGGACAATACAAACAATACAAACTTGTTATAACCTAAAATGCAGCTTAAAGTGCAAACTGAATACCAACTATAACAATCTATAGCTAATATGTATGTTGCTGCTGTTAAAATGCATGTGTTTATTTTTTAAAGCTGTAGAAGTAGACAGAGGGAGGAGGTAAACAGAGCGACAGGTGTGTCAGCTTCCCACTCGCCATGTTTATCCATCATCGTGACGTCAGCGTGTTCTGCCGAGCAGCCACACCGTCTCGCGGCCGTGCCCCCCTCCCCTCACCATGACAACGACAGATTTCGAGCATCGTCAGAGGACAGACCGCGGTTAGAGAGCGAGAGAGAGAGAGACGTCGTGTAAATGGTCGCGTTTCACCTGAGATATTACGCGTTTCATGTCGCCGCCGCGTGGATGAAGAGCGAGGAAGAGGGGGACGCCGTTTCACTGCGCGAGCAACATGGCTCTCCTCCAGCATCCCCGGCTGCTGCTGCGGCTGCTGCTCGCCGCCGCGGCGCTGCTGAACGCGGTCCGGCGCGTCGACGCCACTCGGTCTCTGCCGATATCGGACCTGAAATCTAAGATCTCCGGCGTGGAGGAGCTCCTGGAGGAGTTCCGCAAGACGCTGCAGCAGACGCACAGGCCCGGAGACGCGGGCGACTCCTGCGTGGGCGACTTCAACGCCGTCGGGGAGCGCATCATCCGGACGAAGGCCTCCATCGAGCAAGGGGCCACCTTCCTGCTGGCCCCGGAGCGGGTGTACGCCTGGAAGGACTGCCTGCACGCCTGCTGCTCCCAGCCTCACTGCACCGTGGCGGTGGTCCAGCAGGACCCGAGGCAGCCGGGCGGCAGCCTCAGCTGCTACCTGTTCAACTGCACCTACCGGGGTCAGCACGTCTGCTCCTTCGCCCCGCAGCAGGGCTTCACCACGTACAGCCGGAGTCCCAACGCCTCGCTGGGACCCGGACCCGTCCCGTCCAGCGGGTCCGCCGGGGAACGACACCCCGATGACGATGACACACAAGGTGGGTTCACTTAGCTGCAATAATGATGGTCGTTCATAACCCAGGTCAATCCGGAGGGAACGCATTATTACGTTTTCAGTATTTATTTATGTATTACTCAATTGAATGCAGGTTATGTAGAAAATCATATAATATAACAAGCAGAGAGTTGCTGCATGTTATTGTTATTCTAGTGAGGATTTGTTAACTGAATCGTGTGAAATGTTCATGCACCATTAACTTCCTGTTATCTGGAATAGAAATAAGCCCTCCAAAGTAATCTGTGCTTTATTTTCATTAAGGTTTGGGCAAAAGTTGGTACATAAATATTTACTGAAGGAAGCTGCACAGTTTAATCTCTTGTACTTTACTATTTTTCAGTCTATTCTGAAATATATATCAGCACAGCAGCTGCTTCTAATCTCCACAAAGCCAGCAGGGGAGTTAATGATTTGCCATTTAGGTCCTGGCTTATCTTTTTTCTTTTTTTTTTCTGTTTTGTAAGTGAATTCCACCAAAGCAAGACAAGTGGACGTGCAAAAAAAGTGGTGAAATAATCAGGAGGAATAATAAGTAGGAGAAAGAGTGTGTCAAATTGAATTATAGCAATTTTTTAACATAAAAAACACAAAATATTCTCTTGTTGATTAAGTTTCAATACCCTACCTGTGTTTCCAATCGTTAGGACAAGATATAGGAAGATGTCACTTTTAGCTTTTAAGGAGATTCTTTTTTTTTCTGACAATTTATGCATCACTTGATCAAATCAATCGTTAGTTGCAGCCTTAAATAAGTACAATATTATATTCAAATGCATGCCCCAAAGACAGTAAAGATAAGAACATATTTTATGTGCAAAGTGACAAAAAAAAATGAGTCCACTATGGAGATGTAGTCCCCCTCCTCTATGTTAGTTTCTCCTGTGTGGGGTTTCTGCAGACGTGGATGAACCTCCTCGCAGTGACGCTGGACAGGATGTGGTCATCCAGCTGCCCACGGACTGGGCGGTGCTGGACGGACGGGACAGCGTTGACGACCGCGGGATCAACCGCTTTGAGTGGACGCTCATCAGGGGGGACACGGCCATCAACATGAAGGTCGGTGAAAGAAGGGAAGCCTGAAAACAAACACTGGAGGAAGCAGCTCTGTTGTTCTCTCTCCTCTCATGATTCAAACGTTTAACGTTTAATATGCAGAACGAATAGCAGCTAATGACCCTCACGGACACCGGTGTCAAATAACTTGTTTGCATTAGATACGTTGACAGAGCGGCTTGTGGCCGGAGCTCCATAATACTTTGCTGTATCAACAGAGATAAGAGTTTATTACGTCCCAACCTGGACAGAAACAGCCATGTTGGAGGCCTCTGTTCATCCAATCTGAGCTAAAATATAGACCTTCAGATGATATCAAGTTGTCCGCCATCAGAGATTTTATCTTTTAGCGCCAAAAGGTGCGTACAGTTATTGAGGGCAATGATGTAAATTATGTTTATATGATTTCTTTTCCATCAAAGTGATGGAATACTTTGGTTTTTCTGGTCTTTACTTTACTGGATGAACCAAAAAATTGTCTTATCAACAATTTCTCAATTGGTTTGACAAAAATGTGATTTGTGTTATAAAAAGTGCATAGAAAAAAGTGCAGGAAATAAATGATATAGGTGATGGACGGAGGATAAATCTTGGCCCAAAGAAACCTGCAAAGTAAGAAGGGAAATTGTTTTTGTAGGTAACCCCTAACTCCAGCCTGTTTGAGATGCCAACGTCAGAGAAATATCCGTCTCAATCTGTTTTGAGTTAAAGTCTTTGTTTTCTGTGTTGAAGGCGACTCACCCAGGGCTGCTGAAAATCAGCGGCCTCCAGGAGGGAGTGTACTCCTTCCAGATGACCGTCACCGACACAGTAGGCCAGAAAAGCTCCGACAATGTCTCCGTCACCGTGTTGGCACCCAAACACCAAGCAGAAGGTGAAGAGTTCGCCGACGCTGTGTTGTGTTGTCATAGTGACGTCCTTTCAAGGTTATTGTTAATTATGCGTGAATTCTTTCACATTGATCCTCCGGCAGCTGAAACACTCTCGAGTTGTTTGTCTCAACCGGATGAAATGGCAGCAATAAAGTTGCTACGACACTCAAGAATATGTACTTTCCTGGTTTCCGTGGTTATTGTGCAATATTTATGAAGCCTTCTGTGCCCACAGTGTGCACGGGTGTCTGCTCAAAGTACCAGTTCACGTGTGACGACGGCTGCTGTATTGACATCACCTACGCCTGCGACGGGAAGCAACACTGTCCAGACCGCTCTGATGAAGTCTTCTGCCCAATCTGTAAGAAACCTGACTTTTGTAATGGTGAACATCTTGTGTTTTCTCTCGTGTCCTCAGGATCAATTTGTGTTTTTCCCCCCGTGGTTTCTGTAGTCGAGAGCAACAGGAAGTCAGTGACCCACCCTGCTGACGCGTTGAACTCTAATGGGCCTGTAGCCCAGACGGAGGAGGCCGGGGACGGCTCCATGCTCCAGACGGGGCCCAGGAAGACCGTCGAGGACATCGTGCCACCTCAGGACTGGAGCAAGGCTGCTCCTCCACAAGGTCCCGGGCAACAGGAGGCTCCGGCCAGCCAAGGTAACGTTCCAGGCACCAGGAAATGTTGCTCTGCAGTGTGCCGATGCAAAATAGAGCGGTTTTTCTAAATACACGGTTGGGTAGAGAATCTACAAACATTTCTTTTACTTTATCTGGTCAAACATTTTGCTCCGTGTTTTATTCCTCCATCGCTGTGTTGTTAGTCCCTGTAAGAGGCAGAGAGTGTTTCTAGTGCATCTCTGGACATAGAGGCAGACGGAGGCCCTGCAGGCAGCTGCTGACTCATAGCACTGAGCTTACAATGCTGGCGAAGCCACGGGGCCACTCAGCGTTCCCTGGGAAAGCAGCTTTTTTGCCGAGTGCTGGAACAAAGCCCCTCTGTCCGCTCTGCCATCTGATCCCTGAATCGGGCTCAGACGGACCAAATCGTGGGGGTTTTTTAACGCAGGTATTTCTTTTCATCATTTCACGGATGCACAGCCTAATGTCTAAATGCTTGGCTGGCTAAGACGATACCACAACGTTTAGGAGAAAAACACGAGAAGTCGAGTGGAATGGCGTCAAAAATACTTTGACCTCTGCTGTCGGTTGGTCTTTGATAGGAATGCGTTGACCCCCTTGGGCTGCAACTTCACTTTCCCTGCATGGGATCAATAACGTTCATCTCATCTTAAATCAGTTGTGTGAACACAATATTGACATATTATCACCTTATAAAGTTGAAGTGGTGCACTGGTTAGTAAAAAGTCTCCTATTTATACATCCAGGAGACAGTAAATACCGCGCTGTGTGTGCTATATTACATATTTATTATATATATAAAAAACAGCTACATCTTTTGCACTCCTCATATGTGTCACACCAGTTGTCCGTCCTCTGCTGTAGATCCTTGTGCCGCAGCTCCAGTTGTGGGACCCTGTAAAGCCGCCTTCCCACGCTGGTACTACGACCAAAACGCGGGAGAGTGCAGACACTTCCTTTACGGCGGTTGCCAGGGCAACCACAACAACTTCCTCCAGGAATCGGACTGCGTCAGTGAATGTATACAAAAAAGTGAGAATCTGCTTCTTGTCTATTTCTTTATCTTATTTTATAACAGCAAAAAAATATAGATATAGTGTTTTTTCTTTGTGTTCATGGAAACATCTTCTAGGTCCAGCTTTCAAACCGGCTACTGTGGCTCCTCCGGTCACCAAACAGACTGAGACAGGTAACGCCAGAGTGTATTTCACAAACTAATTGACTTACCAGTAAGTGTTAACGTTTTCCAAGTCTAAACTGGGTTTGTCCCGTTGTTGGAAGCTCGCAAAGTCTACCAGATCAAAGCAGAGAGCAGAGTCCCTGTCTCCAAACCGCTCCCAGCCACAGGAGGGCATCCAGGACCAGAGTCAGGTAAAGTCCTGGTCCACGTCCACCGCTTGTTCTCTTCACGTGTCTCGTTCTTCTCTAATTCTCCGTCCGGCCTCCGTTACCTCCCGAAGGTGCCATCCTTCCTCTGGCTCTCGGCCTCGTCATCACCGCTCTGCTTCTGCTCATGATCGCCTGCCGCCTCAGACTTGTGCGACACAAGATGAAGAAAGCGCGGCCCCTCACCACGGAGGAGTCGGATTACCTCATCAACGGCATGTACCTGTAGCAGCAAGGAGAGAACACACATGGGTACCTTTTCATTTTCAATTTGCCCGCTGAGTTCTGCAGCAGCCCCGGTGTCTGTGATCGGCCCCCCCACGTCAGGTCGGAGATGTCCCAACCCGTCTCTCAACATCCCCCCACTGACCGGTGTCTCTGCTGCTGAGAGATGCTGCCTTCAAAGCCATCGACACGTTCAGATTCTTGTGAATTCATATTTATGTTGTCCGATTGTGAATCCACGCCAGATGAATCGATACTGCTATACCCCAGTGACTTCTGGGATACTTTGCCATACAAGAGAGACTCTTTTGTCCCCTTTTATTCTAATATTAAAAACGCAGGTTACTTTGATAGCAAATGTCTTTGCTGCACAGCAAACTGCTGTGTTTCTGCCAGTGGGTGGCGCTAATGTACATGTTTGTGCTTTAGAGTTAACTTGGCTGAAGGGCAGACAACAAATTATTCTTGAGGTTTCTTAGAATAATATAAAACCATAGAAAATGATATTGGTCGAAATCCCCTCCTCTCTAAATTTTGTTGCATATCTTTCATTACTAACCAAAATTAATGTGGAGTGTCTACTATTTTTGAGCATATGTATTCCCTCAAAGTGCTGTCTTTCATGTGAGATATTAAAGTTTATTACATATCAAAAAAACAAGCAAACTCTGGTGCGATGTGTTGACAAATCAATTTACAAGCAAAAAACACTTTCCCCACATCCTAATCATAATTAAATCCCCACTCAGGTCATTAGTGTTAACCTGACTGAAGGCTTACACTCCACAATTACAAATTATATTTTCATTCAAAGATGATGGTCATATTTTTATCTTAAATTTTACTATTTTTTATATATTTCATATCTATTTTTCCACCACTTATATTCCTGTAAAAATGTTGCATTTAGATTAGGAATAGTTTAGCCATAATACCGACTTATTGGTTAAAAAAGTATAATAAACAATCTTTTGGTGGCCAATCACATATTAAAGCATTGTGACTCCTGACCTATTTAAATTCCTGCCTACAAGACTATAATGAAATTATATTTAATATAACATTTCATTGCACATGCAACAACAAGAAGGCAGACAAAAACATAAGCATCTCTTTATTTCCTTGTGCCATTCCAGAAACTGTGAAAGCTAAACATCATCCATCACCCAAAAAATTAAATGTGCTTTTTTATTTTTGTTTTTATTTCAAGAAAACAAGACATTCATTTGCTTTATATTGTTGGGAGTTTTATTTTGGCAAAGCAGTGACTAAGTGTCGGTCGCCTGAAGAGCCTGCGTGAATGCGTTAATGGAGAACCGGCGCCGGTAAGCATCACATCACCGGGTGGGAAGCTCAGCCCCGCGTGTGCACGTGCGTCGTTAGCGCTCGGCTCTCTTCAGAGTGCGTTCGTTACGATCCGATGCTTGTTCAATGTGTAGGATGACGTTAACGAGTGCTGCACATGGAGCAGGATGTGTGTGTTACATCAGCTGTTGTGTTGCCTGTGTGTGTGTGTGTGTTCCTAATACTGCTGGCAGGGGAGAAGCTCACATGTTAGCAGAGAAGTCTACAGTTACATGATCCACACATTCACACACATGCGCTGTAGCTAGAGGAATTATCTCGACGTTTCAGGCTTTTCTCACCCCGCGTTCCCCTTACATTCAGCTTCCATGCCGCTGAAATGTAATACTGTCAAATTGGCTGATTGCAATTCAAATGTTGAAACCACAAAAAAAAAAAAAATCAAATAAACCCTAAAAACCAGCAGTTAAAAAGAACGCACAACCAAAAAAAAATGCAGGCCTGACAAAGAAAAAAAAGAAAGCCCTTTCCACATTTCTGTGCTGAGCTTCAAGCAGTCTTTCCTCCCGGCCTTTCTGGACCGTCACCAACGTGAAACTCCAGTCCGTCGTCAGACTTAAACAAAAGGAGCATGGTTTGTTACGCTTTGAACCCAAATGTTTACGGGCTTCTTCGACCCCATCCAAGTTCTCTCCAGGCTCAAACTTAAAAGGTGGATCATGGACCGTCTTCCTCTTCAAAGTTCATCCCTGTGACAGAGAGACGTCAAACGTTAGAAAGAGGCATTAGATGCGGAGCCGCATGCAGGAAACGCAACCGTGCAAACGCAAAGACTGAAGGTCACATGCAACATTTTAAGATTACAGGAAAAAAGTTATTGTGTTTGGGGGGGGGAGGTTTTGTCCACATCTCACAGAGTAGAGGATCAAACAGAATAGTTGTGGAGTTTGGTTTAAATGTGTTGAATGAGCATCCCAGTTGACAAAAGTAGTCATGCTCTGGAAAAACCAAGCGTATGCTTCCACGCTGCTGCAATTTCAGTTTTAGTTCACTCTTTGCTGCCGTACGACTTCAAATTTCGTTAGTCAGGCAGGTTTTAGTGAACCAATTTGGAACCAAGCGGTTAAAAACAAAAATGATGAGGGAAACGTGCAGCTGTCTGGTATGGTATGGAAGAAGCAAAACATATCAACAAGCAGCAAAATGCAGCCCCTTTGTGATCCATTGCCTGCTCCAAGCCACACCGTTTCACCTTTGCCACTGTGAGAAGGAGAGAAGGGGAGGAAGGGGGGGGAAGGAGAAGGAAGTCACTTCCACCTGGACCACTGCTTGTCTCTGTCTGTTAAAGGCACATAAATCACCCCCATCAAGGGCTTCATTTTGGTGCTGCCGTCCTCCAACTTGTCGTACTGCTCCAGCATCTGGTTTCCTCCTGCCGGGCCGACGGGCAGAATCAGCCGGCCGCCAGGCTTCAGCTGGTCCAGAAGCTGGGAGAGAAACAAGATGCATGTAGGGAGTAAAGAGCACGATGATGCAAAGCCCAACCAACCAGCCAACCGACTGCTGGTTTAATCCTATTTGGTCACATGGGCTGACGTGAATAATCAGAGACTCACAGCCTGAGGGACGTTCGGTGCTGCTGCGCCAACATGGATGGCATCGTAAGGCGCTTCGTCGGTGTAGCCCATTCGCCCATCTCCCACTGAAACACACACACAGCCATCCTGTTCGTCATTTACGTCCACTCATTGATCCCAATTACTCATTTAAGCACTGCTGTGCCGGTATGTATATCTGACGATGCTTTACCTTACTGGTGAATCATGTTTTCCCCCCAAAAAATTCGCTACATAATCATTAAGTCGAAGAAATGTCACAAATACAGCAAAAACATTGTAAGATATGTTGATACTGTATCAAAATATGTCATCTTGTTTCTTTCTCAAAGCGCACAAACACTTCTTGAAATATCTAAACCTACGAGTGGCGTCTTAAAATAGTTTATTCTGATGTCAGCCACACACAAAAACAAAGCAGCTCTTCTGATTCTACTTTGAGACATCAACTAGTTTGTGTTTTGTTTAAAGTGTAGGCTGCAACAAGCTGTAGTGTCCGCCCACTCTCTCTCAGTGTACAGAAACGCTTTAATGTTGCGTTGAATTGTTTTCCCGTGTTCTCTTCTGCTTGGATGTATTGCTTTTATCAGTTTATTTCATTCTTTGTATACATACGGATCAAATGAAATGTCAAACTACACAGAGTATGTCTGGCAGCACCCGGCAAATGTACTTCTACATGATTAATGATTGGAAAAAGTGACTAGTTCTCCACTAAAGAGAAGAAATTTCTGCTGCTCAAATAAATTGCAGAATGAGACAAAAACTAAATGACTGTTAGCTGTCATCAAAGACGTCTTACCTAAGAGCTTGACTCTGCCCGATGTTATCAAACCGGGGTCATCTTTCTTCACATTAGTTACAGATTCGTCTACCAGCTCTTTGATGTGATCAATTCCTATAACTTTCCCCTTAGGACCAACCTGTAAAATGCACAGACAACGCTCAGTTCATACATCATGACATCACGCGTGTTACGTAAAAAAAAAACATTTTACATTTTAACGTCACTTGTCTGCCAAACAAATTAATCCACCAATTCAAAACCGACCAGAATGCCACCGAAGAGAAGTCGTATGTGTTTACCCGTCACATGTGGCTCACCATTCGTGCAAAGCAAACGGACAGGATTCCGCTGCCGGAGCCGACGTCCAACGCTTTGGCTCCGTCGTACAGTTGGTCGTGCAGAAGCTCCAGGGCGTAGGCGTGCTGGGTGGAGGGAGGCAAGCGTTACAAACAAACACGGCTCACGGCTGTTCCGTTCACAGGATGCAGAAGTGACTGAGAGAGTTTGGAAGACATACCATGTGTGGGGCGCTGATGGTTGCTTGGTAGCCTTTTGGTGAAACAGAGAGATTTGTTTGTTAGTTCCTCCCTCTGATGTCAGACGGCGCCGTGATGCATTTGAGTGATCAGCGTGAGCAGACGTACCTATCGACTGTGGCGAGTCCATGTACGGATTGCACCTCGAGAAATGGGCTCGGTCTGTGGTCAGCATCACTTCGTAGACCTTGTCAGACTTAATAATGCCATTTTCTGGGGATGCAGAAGAGTTTGCGTCACTGTGTGCTATGGAAATGTCATATATAAAATTACATAATCCTGCAGCAAATGCAAATAGATAAAAGAAAAATAATGTGCAGGCAAGGACAAAGAGGATTCAGGGATATACGGCATTAAAGCTAAAATTACACCATTTACCGTGATCATTTGTGGACCATCAGGGTTGCTATTCATCTCTTTTTAACTTTCAGTGAATGCGCAGTTATAAAACATGATTTTTTTGGGAGAATCTAATACGGTATGTGCTGCTAGAATGATTCAGTAATGGTGTCATTGGAGAGAAAATACCAAGCCGAATCATAAAATACATGAAGAAATTTAAAAATAGTACATTAAGCAGGCACCTCAGATAAAATCAGGATATGGTTTTACCATGAAAGTTGTTTTTAGAAAAGACTTAAAAAGGAAGACTTCCTTGTATTCGTTTACATTCTTTTTTTTATGAATATTGGCCGATATTGGTTGGGCTCAAGAATGAATCTATACTAACCATAGCGTGTATGCATGGAGAGTACAGTGGAAAGTACTGAGACAAAGAAAAAAAATATTAAAAATCACCATCAAATCTGAGACCACCAGAGAAAAATGTAGGGCAACATGTTCTCAGTGTCATATTTAGACTGACGTGTGGTGGAAGAAACTAAAAAAGCTTCCAAAAGAAGCGTCAACGTTTTCAGAACAATAACAGGTTCCTGTAACGGCGAGTGCCAAAGGCAGGAAAAGCCAACGACAGCCGGTGCTGCTCTCGTTACTGTCGCCGCTCACAGTCAGAGCTATGTGTCGCTTCAGGATACATTACAAATAAACCACACGCTGCCAGATGGACCTCTGCGTGAGGCATCAGAAATTAAAATAACATGCAAGCCGTTTTCTACATATTCATAACCGTTCTTAGAATTCAAAATTGTCTGTGTAAGACCCCTGAGGTTGCTGTTATTTCTAGGCTGTAACACTTGAGGCAGTCATGGTTTGAAAAAATTAACTGGGTGAAGTATAACTGCCTGTACTGACCAGTCATGAGCACTGGTGGTCAGAGGGATGCAAACAATTTCAATACTTTTGGGGATCAGCATGAATGTGACCTGCTTATATCCAGCTTATGCAACTTAAGTGTTCAATCAAAGCAATCAATAGAGCAAACAGAATAATATTATGCAAAAACCAAAAATGATTTTTTTGTTTTGTTTAAGCTTGAAAACATATCTTATACTGATATAAAGACTTGTTGTAGATTTCCAGCATTGTAATATGGTGCATGACACAGCTTTGCATGATAATAATCACTTCTTAAAAATGATTTCACCATGCACGATTACAACATATGGTCAATAATAAACCGAGACACAGAATCATGTCTGCTGTAACAGATTAAGAAAGAAGAAAATGCATTATTTAGTTGAAAAAGCAAATGGAGCATGAGTGTCCACAGCTTGTGGCAAAATGCTCGCAGCTGAGCTGGTTGCAATGCTCTGCTGGCCTGCACGGAATATTAATAGCCCAGGTCACTTAGATACTTTTCACTGAAAGTGGATTCAAGTCTGCAGATATCATCACGTGTCGGATCGTTTTAGTCATCGCGGCAGATCAAAGCTTGCATGTAAAACCCTGATGTCCCCTCTTAACCGCACGAGGCACCGTGGCTCTGACTGCTGAGCAAACCATGTGGCGCTGAAGCCATCGACCACAGTGGACCGAGCAGCAGATAGCAGCCGCCTAGCAACGTTACACTGAGTCACTGTGGTCGGGTTTTTTCTTTAACTGCCACTGTGACACACCAAGCTGTCAGTCGCTAACACAAAGGCGATGTAGAAACCAGCCTCACGTTTCCAGCTGGTCGGTGTGTCGTTCATATGAACATTCAAGCGACTGGCACAGAGATAGTAGCCGTCAATGAAATGTGGGCAGGGCACTTAGCACCGATGCTATCGCTAGCTACAGCTTTCCAAATGACGCACATAGAGCTAGCAGGCTAAGCTAGCATAACGCAACATTTAAGATACAAAATGATGTGTGGCGTTAGATTATGTGCGTCTTTAACTGTATCTCGTTTATTTGCAGCATCGGGAGGCATGCAACGCCGTAAACGTGGTTCGGGAAAAGGGGTGGAGAGAGGTAATGCTAGGTCAACAACAACATAGCTTAGCAACCAGCGAGCTAGCGTCCCCACTGCTCCCGCGTTAAATAAAACCCAAAGACTACAGAACTAAACCGGTTTCAGGCGATGTGTCTACGAAGACGCCGCCGCCGTGCTGAACATGAGGACTCACTGCGGAGGTTGTTAACAAGCTCTGCGTGGCTGGCTCCTCCGGATTTCCAGGCCATTATTACACACACTTTGCGGAGTAGGTAGACAGCAGCTGTCAGTGCCGCGCCTGCGCCGACCGTTTTGCCAACGAAGCTGACGACCTCCAGAGCGGACGGCGGAGCGGCGGAGACGTCACTAGACATCCGAAGAGATTTCACCGACACACGTCCTAATGCACAACTTTGACGTGTTTACAAGATGATTCATCGTTTTCTTCAACTCAAGTCAATTTTACAGAAAATGAGCCACATCGCTCACTCAGTGCACGATCGGATTTGCCGCAGTAACATAGACGGTGGCCGGTAGGGGGAGTGCGACGCTTGTTAATAGTATTTTATTTATTTTTTAGCACATATATATGTATTATCATCACTGTCCCATTGACATATGGAAAGCAGTTAGTCTACACATCTTCCATCAAAGACTAAAAACACATCTCTTCTGGCTGCACTTTGGTTAAGAAGATGGTTTATATACTTAACAAAAAAAGTGTTAAAAACTTCCACTTACATCCTGCACTTATATGTAGCACTGCTAGTTTGGCTTAATTGAAGCTAATGTACTTACCGGTACATGATTCTTGATTGTCTGGGTTTGTACCCCCATGATTGACTGCACATAGTGGAAGTCACTTTGGATGAATGTAATGTAATCTAATGGAACAGCATTGTAATTAAATGGCTATATTTTATCCATTGTAATTACAACCAATATAAATAATAATTTAAAGAATAAAGTAAGTAAATGTTAGTATCAATTACAAATAGCAATGTGTGTGTGTGTGTGTGTTAATAGCAAAAATACTCGTGTTAATAGTTAATGTGCGAAAAGTCGCCTGATTATGAAGTTTGACCTTGCTAGGCCACCGTAGTCACGTACAAAGTAGCGGGCGGGTACACTCTGCTTTGGCAGTGGCACATGAATGCTAAGCTAGCTCCAGCTCTCTCCCTCTCTCTCTGATTATTTTTGAAACAATGGAGAGTATAAATGCGAAGTACGTGTCCCAGAAAATCAGTAAAACCAGATGGCGACTTGTCTCGCATTCGTCTTTGCAGCAACCGGATATCTTTGCGACGGGCTCGTGGGACAACGAGGTCGGCTAACTGTCATTCAACGTTAATAATAACGATGTGTGGTGTGATTTTTGCTTGACAAAACGCGACTGAAGACATGTTATGAATCGTATTGTTGAACTAACGTAATATTAGCTATTTACTATTTACTTATAGCTGCTGGATTTACGGTTAGTATGACAACAAGTCAGTTGGATTTACTCTGGACCTGCATTGCTGTCATTTCCGTCTCTTATAGGATAACAAGATTTCCTTTTGGTCCATCGGGAATCATGGAGGTTCTGACATGGACGATGGATTTGAAGGAGACCCGCAGCTTCTATGTGAACACAAACATGACGGAGATGTCCTGGACCTTCAAGTAAGACGCCCTGAGCCAACGTACCAGCTTTTAAATACTGGGGCCCTTGCCAACATTTCATTTAGAAAGGCACCGTTGCCAACTTGTCTTTCCTGGATCATTAATTCAGTTATGTTTTGTTTTGCTGACAGAATGAAGACATACATTATTATTATTATTATTATTATTATTATGATTAAGTGCAACACATTTAAAGGGATTTGTCTCTGTCATTGTTTTGTTTCAGAGAACAACACACTACATTACTGTCTGACAGTATAACTGTCGAACTTTATAATAATAATACTTATGTGCACTTTATTGTACAATACTACTACCTCAATACTACTACTACTTACTGCTACCTCAACAGCAGATGCACAAATGGACTGTCTACTACTACTTAGACCACTTAACTGTAAAGGACTTGTCTCTTTGTCTATAGGCCCTTGATGTGTGAGTTTGTTTCTTTCCATTCTAACTCTAATGCAGCGGTACGATTTCCTGAGGGATTAATAAAGTATTCTGATTCATGGTTTTAAATTATTTTTGATTGATTTAACATAACATATACCAAATGTTTGTCCCTGGTAGGAATAACTTCTACTTATAATGTCTGGACTAACTTATCTTTTCTTTTCTTTTGTTAATAAACCATTTTTATTTATTGTTACAGTTTTTGGATCAGGACAGAATTGTCACAACATCGTCTACGGGAGCAGTCACCATTTTTCACCACCACCAAAACAGTCAGGTACACATTTACATGTCTGTATTTCTGAGGTCGTTGGCCCATTGTGTAAGACATAAACAATTTGACATGTCCTCGAGGTATGTTATTAATGACTTCATAAAACCTTCTGTAACATGACTAAAGTCACATCAACAGACTACGGAATGTCTACACAAATATGTGGCAGTTCAAGGAAGTGCATGTTGCACAAAGTGCTTAACCGGATCTATAACATACCTGTGGTTTGAGAAAATTCTGATTCTTCTATGTCCTCTCTCTCTCTCGTCTGCAGACAATCTCGATTTCTCAGTGCTGGCCAAGAGCACATCGTTACCCTTGTGACAACGCTCCCTGTACCGGTGTTGTGTGCAGCAGTCCTGAGATCGTTACGGTTGGCGAAGATGGCAAGATCATCGTCTTCAGGGCCGACCAGGAGGGAGTGATTCGAGTCATAGGTGAGATTGAGATCGCATTTAAAATAGACACAGAATTACAATTTCTAGCCTATGATAGCGTCCCCAGGTCATGTATGGCATAGAGGATGATGTGACAAACTTTTTTATTGTTTTTTTTTATTTTACTCATTAACCTTGGACAGAGAATGCGGACAGCAGCACGATTCATGCTGTGACTTACCTGAGGACAACAGAGATTTTGACGGTGAACTCCATCGGCCAACTCAAGCTGTGGGACTTCAGACAAAAGAGCAACTCACCGTCCCAGATTCTGTCCTTGTAAGATCTCCCCCGTTCTCACCAAATCAATTACATCTCTACACGTTTGTTTTTCTGTTCAGCTCTTTCCTTCAGTTGAAATAAGTTGTTTTCCTTTCAGGTCAGGGGATAGAGTCCCTCTGCATTGTATTGACAGACATCCGAACCAACAGCACATCGTTGCCACAGGAGGGCAGGACGGCATGCTCTGTGTCTGGGATGTGAGGCAAGGCAGCACCCCGTTCTCCATCATGGAGGCACACTCTGCCGAAAGTAAGATTTTTTCCTGGAGGCAGATGAAAGAGTTTGAAACAAAATTAATTCTGACATGTTCAAATATACAGTATATATATATATATTTGTTGTTTTTAATGTACATTTTTCTTTGGTTTTCTTTACAGTGTGGGAAGTCCACTTCCACCCAACTAACCCAGATCATCTGTTCACATGCTCGGAGGACGGTTCACTGCTGCACTGGGAGACTTCCACACATTCAGATATGCCCTCCTTCTTGCAAGGCAATTTAAAAACATTTCTGTCTGGTATTCAGTTTAACAAACGGCATTTTCCAAAAGAAATGAAACCAAAAAGTGCTGCTAAAAAAACAGCATTTTACTGCAAAAAAAGGAGGAAATGTAAAAGCTGAATTTTACCATCAACAAAACCGTTCATCAGATATTTAATGCAAGTGTGTATGGGGCTATGGGGGTAAAAAAAAAAAAAGAGGAGAAGGTGCAAAATCTGGTTTGATCCAGGTATCTTAAGCCATTCTAAAATAATTTCTTTCAACATTAATATTCTAACATGATGCTACAGTAAAAGATGAATAGTGTGTGCAGCATTTTTAGTTGATGCCAGAGGTTATATTGTTTTAATTATAAATTAAGGAAAATGCAATAAACATCTGGATAGTTCCTGGGGTTAAGTTTTTTAATTATAATTTTTTTAATTAAGTAGCACATAGTGTTAAATGTTGAAGACCGGTTAAAATGTTAGCGCACACTGATTCAGCTAGCATGATACAGATAACAAAGAGCTAAATGATTTTAAATATTAATAGAGATGTTTTTTGTTTTACAGGTGGCAGGAACAACAGCATGATATCTCGCAGTGCGATGGCTCCAGCTGGAGGGAACCAGTCCCTCATCAGTGCGTGGCTCAGCGGTGATTCCAGTAAAGGCCGTCTGGAGACGACGCACATGCTGCCCAGCCAGACACTGTCTGTCAACAGTTTGGACGTACTTGGACAATGTCTCGTCTGTGGGACTGACGGAGAGGCCATATTTGTCAACAGACAGGTCCCAGTTTAAAAGAGTTGTTCGTGTGGATGAAGATCTGTTTATTTGTTGTCGAGTCCAGTCATGAACGCAGGTTTTATTGCTTAATTTGAGCATACAGGTTGACCAAAATGCCATATAATGTTGCATTCACATTATATTGGCTAATTTCTGGATGGATTCATCAATGGATCATGTTGTGTGTAGATAATTCCAAGCAGCGTATTCCGGCTCTGCAGTACTTTTGTATGGATATCATTTCAAACTGTTTTGAAATAAATAAATAAAAATCTTTAACACAAATGCCTGGTGAGTCCAGTGGCGGTTTTGTAGTAGAAAGTATCCAAGGTAGACCATGCTTATTTTTTATAGTCTCTCTCTATCTATCTATATATATATATATATACACACACTGTATATTTATATTTATAAAGGGATGTAGCACCAGCAATCTTTTAGTATTCTGTTTAATACTGCACCTGCAGTTACACAATTGTTGTCTAAATCACAGTTAGTTCGACATAAGTCTTTACATTTTAACTTTGCCAGTTCAGACGAATGGTGTCCAGGAGCCACAGCTGAAGAGATGGTCCAGAGGTGAAGGGAAGGATGATGGGGAAAAGGTTAAAAGAAAAAAAAAATATCAGTGTGACTTGTGTGAAGTCCGAACATGATTTGAAACCTTTGGAAATGCAAATTTTTGTGTGCCGAGTATAGACTTATATTTTTTAATTTAAATTGAACGAAAGTACACCTCACACATTTGCTCTGTACTTGCATGTTTTTGAGGATGTGTGCACATGTATTATGTTTATATTTTTATTTGATATACAATGTGTTCGTTTGTTCTATTTTTGGTCTTTTATATGAAAATTGTAATTCATGGTACGGTTAAAACTTCTTAATGTGTTCATCTTTGTGGAAACAGTTCTTACAACGGTCCTCATACATGACTTTCCTCATTTTATTTTGAAATCTATAACAATCGGAAGTGCGTAGCGATTCTTCTTCGTTAACTTGTTGCTGTTGTACTTGTCATTCAGACATCCCAGGAATTTTAACACGACTAGGGCCAGCCAGCTCGGTACAACAAGGATATTTTAAGACAAAATCGCGTCCTTTACTCCGTGAAAGGTCAAGGAAATATCGTTTTTTGTCCAAATAGGAAACCAACATCTACAGACACTGGTGAGTTGTCAAACACGGCTAACGGCTAACTTACTGTTGCCAGTTGTGGTCTTAGCTAGCAGCTAACGCTAGTTCGCAACCTGTTGTTGAATTAGCCTAGCAGCAAATGGATGCCTTTAACAAACAGGCCGCGCAGGATCTGCTGCGCCGTTTTATTTTGAGCAAAGTGAAATTGTGATGACACGAGTTTGCAGGTCTCGTGTCTGTACGTTGGACACATTTCAGGCGAACGTGACAAACAATTTAAGCGTTTAATTTTACAGCACTTGACACGAGCATTCGAGTTAACGTAGCGCTCTGTTAGCTCTAGCTGCTAACGACGCTAGCAGGTGAACAGGCTCATGGTTTTGTGAAGGAACAACGTACCTTTTTATTCTGGGGCACATTTCTCAGCGTTAAAGCTTTGAACAACGAGCTAAGCTTGAAGTGCTATGGTGAACCACTAAAACCAGATTTCTTTTCAGCTATTGGTTCATATGAAATCCCCAAATTGTCAGTCTGCCTCATAATAATCATCACAAAGCGTTAGCTAATATTGATCTGATAGTACCAGTTAATTGGTCATTTCCACACGTCTGATTTGCCGGACCTGTTCTGTAACATGACACGTGTACCTGGACGCCTGCTCATCTCGCATTGTACATTTCTGTCAGCAGCATGCAGATGTGAAATCAGTCGTTGAAGACATCTGCTGCAACCCTGGACTGAGTAACATACTCTTCATCCCCTTCATCGTCATCATACATGCTCTTACATGAAGAGAGGAGAGAAACCCGAAGGATACAGACAGATGAGACCCAAAACGTTCCCCACCAGCAACTTCAGCGGCAACAGCCAACACATGCTGCAGGAGATACGGAACAGCCTGCGTAACTTGTCCAAGCCCTCGGACCCACCGAAAGTGGATGTTGGAGGAGCTGGAAAAATGCTTACTGAGGACCCAAGGCAGCAGGGGCGCTGCAGCAACCCCAAAAACCCCTACCACAAGGCGTTACAGGAGATCCGCAAATCTCTGATGCCTTTCGCCAATGAGCCCAGTACTTCAGGCCCCGAAATGAACAAACACACGTCGCTGGAGCTCCCCTGTGCTGGATTTGAGGAGGTGAGATGTTTTTGTGTTTTATTTTGTCACTTGAGTTTTTGTGAAAGATTGTGGGTGAAGAATAATCATTCTGTGCTCTTCCTTTACCGGAGAATTATTTGAAAAATGAAAAGTATGCAAAGTGGAATGACAAGCTTGTGCAGGTGACAATACAAAAGACGTTCCTCATTTAGCAGGTGCACCTTGTTTTGAGACGGTGTGCGCAATCCAGGAATGAAGTGGCACAATATGCAGTGCTGTACTTTTCAGTTGCAAATATAACATGTAGGGGAAAGAAAACCTAACCATCCTTTTCAGAGCTGTAACAGATAATTAATCGGCTGGTTTGATTATTCTGTTATTATTTTAATAATTGAGTTATTTTACGAAAAACCTCCAAACATTCTCTGGTTACAGCTTCTTCTTCAATTTGAGAATATGCTGTGTTTTTCTGTTTTATAACATTATACGCATATTTGGGGTTCTTTCCACTGTTGGATTTTTTTCACTGTTTTCTTACATTTTATAGACAAAAAAATGAATTTAATCATCTAGAAAATAATGTGCAGATGGAGCAATAATACAAATGATTATTTCTACCTTGTAGTCCATTTACATTACTTTTGAAGACTGAAAAGAAGCAAAACTGTTCAGCAAAAAGTCCTTTATTAAATATATTTTAAGTTAATTTGCATCTTGTCATGATTTGATTTCCCAAACTCTAAATATTAACTGTTCTCTTTTGACTTTAAACAGAGTAACAGTCGCAGTATGGGGGCAGTCATCTACCAGGACTCAATGTGGGAACAGATGGCTGTTGCCAACCCCAACACTACAGGTCTGAAAGCTCCAGGTACGTAACTGTCCACTGGAACTAAATGCTGGCTTTCTTCTAAATATTTTCCATCCAGGTGTGTTCATACCACGTTAATATCCTTTGCAGAATTTGCTATGTTTGCTTAAAGACATTACAATACATGCTGACAAAAAGAGAATGAGTCATTGTAACATGTATGGAAGACATTTACTGAAAAATTGTTTTTTGTTTGCGTAAAAAAACATGCATTCAAATCGTATTACTAGCCATGTACTTCTACAGGTTGGACCTCATTTTTTTCATTCCTACTGGATTTAGTAACAGTATACATACCAAGTGAATTAGTGTGTCTTGAGTGAGCACGCACTTCCAATGTGTCCATGTTATATAACATTTTTACACAGTATAACTATGTCAAAAATGTAGTTGGATTGTTTTTAGATTAACTTTTGTTTTAATTATTGCAGTCAGAAGGATCCAGTGCCACACATAATTCCCTCCCTTTATGTGTCTATAGGATCCTCTCATATCCAACAGGCTGTGCTGAGGAGGCCAAGCTGGAAAGGCTCTAAGGAGTCGTTGGCACCTCGACACGGTGCTCTCATGGTGGATGGAAAGATGTACCGCTCAGACAGCCCCGGGCCACCCCCTGCCTTCCCACAGGGTCACCCTGCTAACAGCCAGAGAGCGAATCCTCCACTGCCGCCCCAGGTGCGCAGCGTCACACCACCACCAAACCGTGGTTCAATGCCTCCTGCCTCATCCTGGGACAGCAACCCCTCAACCAAGCGCTACTCTGGCAACATGGATTACCTTGTGCCACGCATCTCTCCGGTACCCCAGGGTGCCTGGCCTGAAGGATACCAATCGTCAGCACCTCCAAACCAGCGAGGTATCAGCCCAGTACCCGTAGGACACCAGCCAATCATAATGCAGATCCCTGGGGGAAATAAGTTCACCTTTCCCCCCAGCTGGTCCCAGAATGGCTCCCCGCAGCCAGACTACAGCAGACAGCCTCCTCCTCCTCCATATCCGGTTAACCAGAGCAGCCGGCACAGTCCCACTGACCAGCAGATGCAGTCAGGAGGACCTGCATCCTCTCCCTCTTATGCCAACAATGGAAACGTCCCTCACTCCATGATGGTTCCCAACCGGAACAGTCACAACCTTGACATGTATAACATAGGTCCTCCTCAGTCCTGGTCCCAAGCTCCTCTGAACCCCAACCAGCCCCAGTCTTCTTCCGGCAACAGCAGCAACCAGGATCTGTCCCCATCATGGCAGCACAACATGCCGGTCCGCTCTAATTCCTTCAACAACCACCAGCTGAACAGCAGACAGGCCCATCCATCCAGCACCCAGCCCTCTGCCACCACAGTCACTGCCATCACCCAGGCTCCCATTCTGCAGCCAGTCAAGAGCATGCGTGTCCAGAAACCTGAGTTACACACTGCTGTGGCTCCCACACACCCTCCATGGATGCAGCAGCCTCCAGCTGCACCTGCTTACCCAGAACCCCCAGCCCCTGTACCTCAGATCCCTGTTGTAGCAGAAGTTCCCAGCTACCAGGGCCCCCCTCCGCCCTATCCTAAGCATCTCCTCCAACAGCAAGCTGGTCCCTGCCCCCCTGCATACGATCCAGCGGTCAATAAGCTCGGCACAGGCAGAGAGGAGCAGACTGAAGAGGAGAGCAGCAGCGTTGAATCCTCCCGAGACAAGATGGCGGAAAGCATCGCAGCAACAGAGAAGGAGAATAAGCAAATTACAACATCGCCCGTTCCTGTCCGCCGTAACAAGAAAGACGAAGAGCCAAGAGGGGAATCTGGAAGAGTTGCATTGTACTCCCCTCAGGCCTTCAAGTTCTTCATGGAACAACATGTGGAGAATATCCTGAAGAACCATCAGCAGAGGATTCGGAGGAGGAAGCAGCTGGAAAGTGAGATGCAAAGGGTGAGAATTTCAACAGCCATAGTTGTATAATTTTGCATTGATGTAGGAATAAATTAATATATTTCACATTTTTCTGTTTAAAGAAATACCCTCGATTCTTTCTGAACCCTTTTCCCTTTTCCTTATCTTGTCATCACTGGATTATCTGTCTTTGACATGTCTTTTCACGCTTTTCTATTTTTTCTCAGCTGTACTATCTCTTCTTGTCTTTCCTTGCTGTCACTAATAGCTGAAAAGGTAACGGTATCTATGCTGTTCTGTGACAGAATAGTCCACACACGGCTGTTGTTGAGACATTTGTCTTTGTATTGTAAATATGCAGCATGTTGGCCCCAGTGGTTGAGGGAAATGCATGTCAGTCCATCTCACTCATCATGTCACTGCTCGTTCATCTTTTTGATGATTAACACATGAGGAACATACAAAATGTTTGCACTTACAGATCATTTTAAATGCATTTTGCACTGGTTTACATCTATAACTCAAGTTTAAAAAATGTATGCTAATGTGTATCTAACCAGGGATACATGTCTTTTTATACAACTTTTCATTCTTTTTTTAAGCGATTTTGTAGATTTACTGTGCCATCAACTAATTTTTTTCTGTCCTGTGATCAGGTGGGTTTGTCTTCAGAAGCTCAGGAGCAAATGCGTATGATGCTCTGCCAGAAAGAGTCCAACTACATCCGGCTAAAGCGAGCCAAGATGGATAAATCCATGTTCAAACGAATCAAAACCCTCGGCATTGGAGCCTTCGGTGAGGTGTGCTTGGCCAGGAAAGAGGACACAGGAGCACTATACGCCATGAAAACGCTCCGCAAGAAGGACGTGCTACTGAGAAACCAGGTGGCCCACGTTAAGGCCGAGAGGGACATCCTGGCTGAGGCAGACAATGAGTGGGTGGTGCGTCTCTACTACTCTTTCCAAGACAAGGACAACCTGTACTTTGTCATGGAGTACATCCCTGGAGGAGACATGATGAGCCTTCTCATCCGGCTCGACATTTTCAAAGAAGAGCTGGCCCAGTTCTACATCGCAGAGCTCACATGTGCTGTGGAAAGCGTCCACAAGATGGGCTTCATCCACCGAGACATCAAGCCTGATAACATCCTCATAGACCGAGACGGACACATTAAACTGACTGACTTCGGCCTTTGCACCGGCTTCCGCTGGACGCATGACTCAAAGTATTACCAGAGTGGTAGGTATCACTTTTTAAAGTTATCATGTGCGTTTAACAACTGAAGTTTAATGAACTCATTAATCTACCGTTTATTAATGATGGTTATTATAACGTGTGACCTTAAAAATGCTAAATGCAGGGACAAAATAGTTTAACGGTTGACTGGCTGTTTTAATGAGCAAAGTAACAAGAGTTGTTGTGTCTTCCAGGTGATCATGTGAGGCAGGACAGCATGGATTTCAGTAAGGAGTGGGAAGACGCTTCCAACTGCCGCTGTACAGACCGTCTGAAGCCTCTGGAGAGGAGGAAGGCCCGGCAGCACCAGCGCTGTTTGGCACATTCACTGGTGGGGACACCAAACTATATAGCACCGGAAGTGCTGCTCCGAACAGGTACAGTGGCCCGCAGCTAGAGGGTATACTCTTTATGGTTATTATTGGTGTCCCTTCTTGACTCGACACTTTTAAAAACCCTTCTGAGAGATGCTGTTGCAGTGTGACTGGTGTAAAAATGACTGAAATCTTCTCCAGGATACACCCAGCTCTGTGATTGGTGGAGTGTTGGTGTCATCTTGTATGAAATGGTTGTCGGACAGCCTCCCTTCTTAGCGACCACACCCCTGGAGACACAGAAGAAGGTATGTGAAGCACCTGCAGTAAAATGTATCTCCGGACGCTTCAGTTTTTCTTACTGTCCTCTCTGCCGTTGATCAGGTGATAAACTGGAAAAGCATGCTGCACATTCCCCCGCCGGCCAAGCTCAGCCCCGAGGCGTCGGATCTCA
The DNA here is from genome assembly GCF_963514095.1 of Eutrigla gurnardus. Taxonomy (NCBI): domain Eukaryota; kingdom Metazoa; phylum Chordata; class Actinopteri; order Perciformes; family Triglidae; genus Eutrigla; species Eutrigla gurnardus. Next base: position 14,011,270 of record NC_139927.1, read on the forward strand.
TCGTGAATTTGTGCCGCAGCCCCGAAGACCGCCTTGGCAAGAACGGTGCGGACGAAATCAAAGCTCATCCTTTTTTCAAGAACATCGACTTCTCCTGCGACCTGCGGCAGCAGGTGGCGCCGTACATCCCCACCATCGCTCACTCCACAGACACCTCCAACTTCGACCCCGTGGACCCGGACAAACTGTGGAGCAACGACAGCGGCGACGAGGACAACCTCAACGACACCCTCAACGGCTGGTTCCGAAACGGCAAGCACCCCGAACACGCCTTCTACGAGTTCACCTTCCGCCGCTTCTTCGACGACAACGGCCACCCATACAGCTGCCCCAAACCCATCGAGTATGAGGGCTATAACGAGGATGAGACAGACTTGGAGGCCCCGGCGGGGGAGGCAGCTGGTAACGCAGCGACTCAGGGCCGAGACCTGGTCTACGTGTAACACCTGAGCCATGCTGGGCTGCATGTACATAACGAGTTTGCGGAGGGTGTTTGCCTGCGTGAGAAGGGGAATGCAGTGGTACAGCGTTGAAATCCTTGAACGTAGGAATGTTTCTAGGAGCAGCCACAACATTCTGCAGCACATTGACTTTCAAGTTCACACTACAAAATAGAGCAATAATCGGAGGCATTTTGGGAAAACATGCTTTTTCGCTGCTTTCTTGCCAGGTTTTCGATCATTACTGCACTCATATATGCAGCTACAGTGAGCTTTAGAGGTCGTGGTAGGTGGTTGTTCCCTTTTGACAGAGCCAGGCTAGTTGCTTACAGTCTTTACGCTGATCTAACCACCTGTTGACTTTTACCATACAGAAACGAGAGACGGGTCTACCTGCTCATTTAACTCTCCGCTTAAAGTAAATAAGTTTGTGTTTTTTTTTTCCATACTGTTGCTTTCAGTATGTGAAAGGTACACCGTATGATATTTGTACATTCTTCCACTGCCCGAGGAACAGAAAGCTGAAAAAAGAATCGGGCTGCTCTCTTTGACGCTCTCTCAAACTCCCCTTAAAGCCTTAATTTATTTAAGAAAATTGTAAATGGTGATGCTAGTGTAGCTGCTGTTTGAGTGTGGGATTTGTGTTGTTATTGGAATTACATTTATTGGTTTGAAAATGTATTAATTTATATTTTAATGTCTGTTGTAATGGGGATTTAGTGTTGTGTTTCATAGTAATTTGCAGGGATAAATTGTGCTAATTCATTGCTGTGCCTTTTTGATTTTTTTTTTTTTTTGTTATCTTTCACCAAATATAAAGAGGGTTAATAATCAGACTGGCATTATAAAAATGAGAGTAGCAGTAGCTGATTGAACTACAGTAGGTTTTTGTTTTTATTTTTCTAATTTATACTTAATATGTATTTATAAATTATGTTGTATACAGTTGATGTAAATATTACTCTTCCCTGTCAGCTGATTTTTTTTCTTAGGGCAGGCCCTCGTCAGTGTCCACTGCTGCTGCCTTCTGTCAACATGTTGTGCTTTTCTGTCTCATTCACCCAAATGGTACAAACTCACAAGACTCTGAATAGATAATTATTTTTGCCTCACTAAACTTCATGCTCGTCTCTCAACCAAAGCACTAAATAGGAGGATTTTGACTTTTAATTTTGCAATAACCCACGTTTAGAAAATGCAGTGGAATAGGTTTTTATTGTTATCGCACGATCAGCCGGAAATGCCTTTTATTTTAAGCTCCGAACCACTTCATCCTATATGATCTGGAAGAGGCTTTTTACTCGAAAAATAATTGACTTATTTCCTGTCTTTGAGAATCACCACAGCCGACTATCATGTGTTGAGTTTATTGTGATTTTCTGTACCCATTTTAAAAAAGATGATAAATTGGATTGATGGACTGACGGTGGGGAGAACTGCTCTCCATCACGTGATGATTTTGTAACTCGCTGTACTTTTTTCTTTTTGTTTAGGAAGAGATCTCTGAATGTAGTTATGGACTGGTGAGCACTGGCATTCTGCACTGGTTTTGTGTTTTTATCGTAAGTGAGAGAATTTTATTTTTGTGCACTCTGGGAGGTAAGGTACAGGGAAGAGGGTGATCAATAAAGAATGTAAACAACATGCACACTAACTGTGTTATATTGTCATTAGTATCACAACAGACTACAGGACTGGTCATTTAGATCCAACAAATACTAAATCTTATCTTCATATTTTGCAAAGAGCCACTTGAACAAAATTTTTCAACATGCTATACGAAGACTTTTTTCATCACTTTTTTATCACATTTTTCGGCATACTATTTGTACTGCTGTGATGACCCTGCCTGCTGTGTTGATGACTGATATGGTGAGCCTCTTGACCTCCATGTTTCAAGGTGATTGTAGGCGTCACAGCCACCCAGTTTGAGAGCACCTGTCGTTCACATATGTGATGATGGGCAAAGTTTCCATAAAGATAAAAGCTGGTGGTCAACATGAAATAATCAGCCTATAGTGTTAAATGTTAAACATTTGAATATTATACAACTGACCCTTAGACCAGAGATCTTCAACCTGGGGTTCGGGACCCCTAGGGGATCCGCAGAGTTACTGCAAGGGGTCCCCGAAATGATTTGATCCCAAACTTTTTTTCTTCCAAAAATGTAATATGTCCAAAAATACACCTTAACATGAATACAACCTATATCTGAGCAAATCTGTTAGTTTAATATTCTGTTGAGAAATTGTGCTGTAGAAATGCCAAAATAGAATTAAAATCTGTCAACAATTATTATTTTAGTGGCTTAGCATTGTAAACATACATCATTACAAAGTACTTTTATAAATGGCCCCATAGGCTGCACTAAACATTATTATTGGCCCGGTTTAATAAGGAACAATCATCATTTTATATGATATGTAATTGGGGGTCCCTCCACCGGGTCACTAGGCCTTGGGGGTCCTTGGCCATTGGTGGTTATAATGTAAATAGTTAGGGCTGTTCCTATGATGTGCAGCCACTAGGGGGCACCACACAAAGACAGCAATACACTTTCCAGTGTCCCAATCCCAAAGGCCCTACTGTACCTACACATGTAAATGTCTATGCCCCCATGTTGAGCATTTATTACCCCAATCTCTGTATATTTGCTCCTTTATTTCTGTTGTAAATTGCAACAGTGGAATTAAAGACCACAATCAAAAAGTACTTAATTTTACATTTTTCTACTGTTTAAGTTCTCCAGTACTACATATGAACAGAACTGTAGTGTGACATTGGGATTTGGGAAGGTTTTTGAGGTATCTTCATGCAAATAGACATTTTCTGAGGCTTGAATGTATTGTTTTCTTTCTAGACAGTAGAGCACAGTCCCATGGTTTTGTCATCTATTTTACTGCAGCATAGTTCTACTTTTTGACTTCACAGTTTACCTAACACCAGTTGTTAATCTGACCCAAAATCAAATTCAATTCAATCTGTTTATTCTACTCACTCTTAAGCCTTTTTTTTTTTTTAATTATCTGAAAATATTTTTATACCCTATTATTATACCCTAATGGCATAAAAGAACGCGACTCAATTTTCACCAAATTAATGACTTGTAACTGATATTGCACCACCGTAATGACACAGTGAAATTATACTGAATTTTTACACATCAATGAGTATTTCAACTAAACTTCACTCAGAATTAGTTGAAAAGTCTACACCTTGTTTTTTTGAAAACCATATTATCCTGTTGCTGCAGGAGGCCTTGTGTAACTACGAAGAGGTAACTTAGTCTGATTATCAGGCTGAATGAGCAACGTAGTTATTAATGACATCAATACTGGCTGCATTCCAATTATGTCAGCGTGCGCCAGGGTCCTCAGATTGTCCATGCCAGTTCACTGCTATGGTTTACTGGGGCACCTAAATGTAATGACCCACCATTAGTGTTAATTACACTTGTGCTTTTGCATCTAGGATACTTTGCAGGTCAAAATCAACAAATATTTCAAACTGACTTGAAAATCATCAGGAGGAAGTCTTGGATTACACCAGAGTCGTATTAAAATCTACTGGATGGAAACAAGAGACCATTTAAAAAAATAATAATCTGAATTGAGAAAACACATGAAACACATCATTGAGGACAAACAAGTTAACTTAAACAAGCTTATTTTTAATGGATCTGCAAAACTGTTTGAATTTCCAAAGAGAACTTGTGTACCTCCCGCCCACAGTTACCCAGTGGCAAACGTTACACGACGTTACAGAAACGTTTCCAACCCAAAGAAATCTGCATGCAGGGGAAAAAAAACAAAAAACAAAACAAAACAAAAAAACAACCCAAATAGGGAAAAAGAAATAAAAGTAAAATAAATCATACAGATAAAAATAAAACATCAATAAACAGGACATACTGTATAATGCCGTTCTCTTGGCTGGAGGAGAAATTCAAACGCTTCTGCTTCAGTTGCTGCATCCTTATGGCAGGAGCCTGAACCAACAAAATATTAAAACTGTAATTTCATTGGGTGGATGTGGCTCCGCCCACCACACAGCCCCGCCCCTGTCTTCCATATAAGGCACAGGACAAAATAAACCCCCACTTACAAAAGGAGCTAGCCACGCCTCTGTCACTTGGTAACAAATTGTAAATGACCAAATACGGTTAGACAACAGAAAACCCACGAAGTATACAAAATGTTAATCCTACATTTGTCCTTTTTTTGTTTCATTTTCTTTTATTGATTTCCTCTGACTGAAGGAGAGAGTGCTGAAGGTGGGGGTGGGGTTAAGGGTGGGTAAGGGTGTCCAACCAGGTGAGCTCAAGCAAAGGAAATATTAAAAATGTTGTCTTTTCACACTCTTTTTTTTCTTCTTTTTTTTTTACAACTTTAAAAACAAATGACAAGAAACGTGACTGGATTTCTCTTTTTATCCAAAATAAAAATGATCATCAGATGTGGAAGAATATGGTGGAGGGGGGGAGGAGGGGGTAAGACGAGTGAAGTGGTTTATTGTTTTACTCCGATAAAGAGACAGACAGAGAGTGTCAGTGTGCAAGAAAACTCATGAGACATGTTAAGAGAGCGAGAGAGTTAGAGTTAGCAGTTAGAGAGAGAGAGAGAGAGAGAGAGAGAGAGAGAGAGAGTGAGAAAGAGAGAGAAAATGTTTGTGTGAGCATGTGTGTGTTTGTGTGTGATTGTGTGCGTTAGTATGAGTGAAACCGAGGAGTTGTTCAACTGCAGCACTTGCTCTTCCAGCCTGTGACTCCGCCTCCGCTGCTGATGTCGACGTTTTCACTGTTGGGCTCTTTTACAGGCGTCTGTCGAAACAACGCAAAAGGTACGTTATTTGAAACGCATGAAATACTTTCTTACATGGGGCGTCACAATTCTGAAAGTGCCTTCACACCAAATGCGCAATGAATTTTTTTGCACGTTGCCATTGCATACAAAGTCAAGGTAAAGACACGAAGGGATGCAAATTTCAACTCGAGCGAGCAATTTGCATTATACCGTCACTGGAAAGAATCGGAAACGGAGACAAAACATATTGTGGCGGTCTGTGTTCACCCAGCACTCTACAATAGAACCTCACATTAGAACAGAGACCAAACAAAATGATGTTTATAAACCAGAGACTGTCTGTGGTACAAACAACAAGGTCGCTGTGGTATTTATGTCTCGATGACCTTATTGTAAGCGTTGATGGAGCAGCCACAGTGTTAGCATAGCCTGCCAACAATCCATCCAAACTCCATACAGAAAACTAGCATCTTAAAAGTTGTTTGCGTATCGTCTTGCAGACAGACCTAACAAACCATGACATGGGATTTTTTGGGGGCTTATTTCGGCATCCTTTTTATCCACAGCGGTAAGCCCACTCTGGTGTCTAGCTTTGTGATTGGTGTGAATGCATTTAAAATACACACAAAAAGAGTTTGATTTGTACTCCCATATAGAGGTACGTTGTTGTTCATTGTATCTCTACTTTCACCTACTTGCATGTACATAATAGTTGAATATTTATATATACACCTAACCTACCTTTATTCAGTTTTGTTCCTTGATTTTAACTGTAAATTTCAATAAATAATTCCTTACACTTGTTCTGTGAGTAAGCACACTGAGTAAATTAAAATCATTTTTACATTATCGTCAGCGATAATGTAAAAATAGCAACGATTTGCTGGAATGTGCCCGATATTGAATATTACTGCTCACCACAGAGTTAATAATTGAGTGTTTATAATGTAGGAAATTAGTGATGAGAAATCTAAATCATCAATCGAGAAGCCTTCCTGAGTCGGACCTTATTTCTATCAGTTGGAGAGAGAAGGTTCACTTCACAGCACTTGAACCAGATGCTGGATCCACTTCATCTACTGCCGTCCAGTGTGACACACACATTCTTTTATTTCTTTGTGTGGAAACATGATGTTTTCACTAAGTCTTGCAGGTAAAACATGAGATTTTACATGTAGGCAATTTAGTATGGGCAGGTGTGCTGGACTCAAAATGTATCTGGGCGGAGGTCATGAATAATATCTTCTCCTAACAGAAATATTTGGCCAAATAATTTGTGTACAGCCCGATAATAAACTGGGTGTTATGTGCAGGTATTTTGACATTTATACAATGGCTATAATTAACTTATTAAAAAACACTTTACTGAAGTTAAAGACCGGCATGTTGTCAGACTGCATTCTCTATCCGACCATACTTAACATTTATAAGGTTACAATGTGGTAAAGGATGAAGCTCTTGCTCCTTCATTTGATTAACACCAGCAGTAACACCACCACCTGTTAGCACACCGCTTAGCCATTTAAAGTTGGCAGAACACTGTCATTACAGTTAAATCAGATACACTTCTGTTTACAATTAGCATCACAATAAGCCTCAGACTGCAGGTTAAGTTCATCTACAATGAGCAAAGCTATGGAACGGCTACGTGGAGAAAAATATTAATTCCATTACTAATAAAAATAAATAAGCTGATTCCTGTAATGCTACCTATCTATATAAACAAGTCAACCACTAACAGGTTTGTTATCTTACATTTTGATATTTGCACCCTTTGTGTTGCCACTGCCCTGAAGCCATTCCCCTTGAGATAAACAAAACATTTCTTCTCTAAAGCGATACCGGATTCCCAGAAAATATCACCAATGCAAATAAAAGCATGATTGTTGTTGCCGTTATAGTAGAAAGTGACTGTCCAAACACTTTCATAGGACATTATTTTACCTTTCTGAGAATGTCTTCTGCTAACGTGAGGAAAGCCTTCTCGATGTTGATGTTGGCCTTAGCACTCGTCTCAAAAAACCTAATGCCGTGCTCCCTCGCGATCTGTGGAGAAGAGAGCGGAGCGAGTTAAGAACCATGATTGCAGATTGGGTTGAACAAAGTTCAGTCCAAAAATAAAGCAGAACAGGATCAGGTATCACAGTCAACCGTATACACACACACACACGTCTGTTCTAGTTGGGTATGTGAGCGAGTGTGAGTAAGCAGATCTGTATCTGATGTCGCTAGATCTGTAGACTGACTGGTCATTGCTCGTTCGCTTTGGTACAATGAGCCAGAGTTCTTAAAGGCCCACAACACCCACACGTTTTGACTTGTTCTGGTTGATGAGCTGAAACCTCTCAGAGCTGAAACCACGCTCTGCTGGATTTCATTGAGTAACCAAACGTTTATATGCAAATCAAGGACATGTACAGTACAGTAAGTCACATGGACAAATGCACAACTCGCAAAGGTGACTTCCCTCTAAAAAAGGAGAAAATATGCAAACATAAATTCCATTTCTGCTTTAATACCCAAGAAGAAATGTTGTGCATTTGACTGGACAAATACATGAAATACAGGTTCTAACAGACTGCCAGAAGAGAAGCAAGCGATGACTGCAATTTCAGAAAAGTTGAATCCTGAAACGTGGATATTTACATCTCATTTTGTGAGTTTTGATACGCTGCATTTTTAGGTAAACTTCTACCTTAGCCGCTGTACATCGCAGCAACTTTATGTCTTAATGATTTAGCTTTTAACGACAAGTCCTGCTTACTATTTTCTTGTATATTACTATATTTGTTAAGTGTCAAAATAAGTTTCAGATGCGTGTCAAGAATCTGTCCCCATATTTCAACGTCTACTGTCCATCTAGTAACAGTAGCAGTGGTGTGCAGAGCTTCAGACTGACTCAGCTTTCAAAAATGATAGGCCTTGATATTTCTACTAGTGTAGATGTCTGACATTGTTCTGACACAGTTGGTAGCAAGCAGCAAGACTGTTTAGCACAAGGAAATATCTGCTCAGTGATATGCTATACTCCAAAAGCAAGCCTATCATTTACAAATTACACTACATGTATATTTTTAATAGAATCATTCCTATGTACAGTTTGAATTATGCCTCTAGGTGTAAGCTGTGTGCCCCCAAATAATGCTGACAAGGACATGGACACAAGGCCTCTGGTGTTTTTGGCCTGCTTAAGGGCACCTCAACTGTACTCGTTAAGACACTAAAGAGGCTCACATTACTCGACCCTGATCCTCCGAGCTGGTCTACAAAGTACAGTTATTCTATGACCTTTACACTGCAGCAAAAACAGCTTACTTGTGTACCTGCACATGGGCTGTACAAACACATTTATTTAATTATTTTTTTACTTTGAAAAGTATTCCTTTTTTCATCGATTCAATTTAGATGGCTTATGTCCCAAGAAAATATTGATTGAGTAGTCTTAGTCGTCACTGGTGGAGTTGTAACAGTAGACATATAAGCCTTTATGGCATGCAAAAAACAAACAACAGCTTACTGCACATTCTATAGCTATATGAGGCACTGTTTTAGTAGATAACTTAAGTAATTTCCAGAAGGTTTTAAACTATTTTCACCAGTTTAATGTGGTAGTCTAAGTCCAATTTTCATACATGATGTATAAACATGATGGTGTTTTCTAAGTGAAAAGATTGGAATGAACTGTGATTAACTGCAGACCTTATGAAAACAAGTTTTTCTAGATTCATCTGTATGAAGTGAATGTGTATCTGCAAATGCAGGACATCGAAGACGAATGGCTGCTTATAGCTGCAGCGGACTGCACCATCTCACCTGCTCCCCCTTGGCTTTTGGTACGACCCTCTTGTCCTCCATGTCACACTTGTTGCCTAGCAGCATCCTCTCAACGTCCTCATTTGCATGCTGGAAAAGATATAGAAGAAAGAGTAGATTATTATTAAACATAGCTTCATCTCGGATTTAATTTGCACGACACTGGCACATGATTCCACAAGCCCATTGATCAATAGACGCAATGGAACAAACATGGACGTAGTTTATATATTTACATTCCAAAGCTAAACGGCCACTAGGGTCACAAGTTATTGTACCTGTCTGCATGAGAACTGGTCGGTAACTCTGGTACGACAATTATACGAGACATTTCCAAACAGTCAAGAGACCTTCAACAGGTCTCAAGATAAATATCAAAAGAAAGAAAGAAAAGAAAATCACTGATCAATACTCTATTCATAATAGTGGTGGGACAATATATCAAAATATCAATATATCATGATACTGCTTGTTGCAATAAGTTATCAGTACACTGGCGCAAAGTATCTATTTAAAAAAAATATATATTTTTTTTTTTAATATGCAGAAAATATTTACTGTTTCAATGCCTGTGTTACCATATTCATAATTCAAAACTACAAATACTGAGACATGCAGTTCAGCGTCTAAACAGGAAAGTAAATAATAAACATTTATATAGCATGAATAAAGAATGTAGAATAAACAAACAGAGCTTTGAACATTCAGACATGTCTTTGTCTGGAGTGGAACGTCTGGTTCGACTGACATTCACAAGGTAGAACAGCCTCTAGTTCTCCTACAATGAGCCAGATGGAAACGGACATCGAGCTCAGCTGATGTAATTTAGTCACACTCTGCTCCACAGCTCAATGCACAGACACTGGCTGGCTAGTTGGCAACATTGGCTGCATTCCCTCCAAGTATTTAAGTCGTTTTAAGTGATACAACAGATAAAGAAAAACATGTCAACCCAAAACATCCTGTTGTCTCCGATGAGATTTTACTAGAGGTGGGAGAAGTAATGGATTCTATGATGCATCGCGATGATTTGTTGAACGATTCTTCTTAAAGTCATCGATAATCATTGATTATTTATTTGTTTTATCTTTTTTCAAGAAAATATTTCTTGGGGCAATCTTTCCACATTTTATATAAGTAATATAGCACACCTACAGTGTCATACAAACAAATTTGAAGGAAAAATTCTCATATTTAAATCCAAAATAGAGATGCATCGAGAATTGTTTATCATTTGAATCGTGTGTGTGTGTGTGTGTGTGTGTGTGTGTGTGTGTGTGTGTGTGTGTGTGTGTGTGTGTGTGTGAGAGTGAGAGTGAGAGTGAGAGTGAGAGTGAGAGTGTGAGAGAGAGAGAGAGAGAGAGAGAGAGAGAGAGAGAGAGTGTGAGTGAGTGAGTGAGTGAGTGAGTGAGCCTTTTTACCTCATCAATGTTGCGCAGCCATTTGCTGATGTTTTCGAAGCTCTTGGCATTGGTGATGTCGTAGACCAGCATGATGCCCATGGCTCCTCTGTAGTAAGAGGTGGTGATGGTGTGGAACCGTTCCTGGCCCGCTGTGTCCCTACACGCAAAAAAACATATTGATTTTATTTTTGTGTATGTGTGGTTTTCTTGCATTAATACTTTAACTCAATCCTGGTCCCTTCATTTCTTCCCGATGAAGCCATTAATAAGAACATTAGGGCTGGGATGAGTCGGTGATGTAATCAACATCATTAATATAACATGCATTGCAAGCAAGGCGGCGCCCTGTCAAATTTTGCATTCCCAGGAGAACAAACTACAACTACAACACTTTCATGATTCTCTAGAATATTTTAGACAGTGACCCAACAGTGTGGTGGTCTGTAAACTCTGATATTGGAAATGACTCATAACAGCCAGCAGTGCAACTCTTATGCATGAATTCTTAAGAAAACGAAAGCATCCCTGAGCAAGATGGCAGCAACACAGCACCGTGTCCTATATAATTTGTATCCCCACCAAATCATGATATATTAGGACTATCAACATGTTGAAAGTGTGTTTGTAGTAGTCACATAAAATCGATTTTCTAAATGTTTCTTCATTGCTCCTATGTTAAAAGCAATTTCTGCACCACTGCTGTTACAATAATGTAACACCACACGTCATATGACGTTGTTATAGGGCAGTTTAATTTTTTCTGTCATGTATAAGTGAGAAAATTACCTTAGCTAACATTACAAACTGCCGTTATAGTCTTTGACATTTGTAACTGTAAATTGTTTAAATTATTGCTTGCCCCACACGATGAAAAAATAAATTTGTCAGTGATTGGCTTTACAACAATTAATCTTTGTGTCAATGCAATCGTTTGAATTTGAGGTCAAGTATTATTTTGTATCAGGCATCTGAAAGATATTATCTTGTTATATTTGTTTATTTGTTTATTTTTTTGTTGATTGAATGAAATACTGAACTATTCAGACCAATTTAAATCATATTTTTTATATTTATCTTGGCTAATAATGATCTGAAATTTAAAAAATGATCTCTAGAATGATGTAAAAAAAACAAAAAAACAATCATATTAACTGATTAAAAGAATGCAGCCCTAAAACGCATTCATCTTTTCAGATTACTTGGGACATTTTCTGAAAAGAAAAGGCAGTTGTGGACGTCAATGATAACCCTGCTGTAGACCTCCTGATGACCATTTCCTGTTCAAGCATATTTCTGGGCTTGAGGGAGGTATGTTAAACAGATGTTTCCCTATGATGTAACGAGGCACAAACAGAAGAGGCTGAACGATGATCCTCACAAAGTTTCCAAACTTTTCTTCAGCCCGGTACTCCTCTTAACACAGAACTTTAACTTGGGTGTACAATACGCCCGCACGATATGAGTTTGATATCGCGATGATGATGAAAGTTATTTCTCGTTCAACACTATACAAAATAAAACTCAAACAGTCAGTTGACTCACCAGATCTGTAGTTTGATCTTCTTTCCTTGTAATTCAACAGTTTTGATCTTGAAGTCTATTCCTGTAGAAAAAAAGAAGAACATGTCAGCGTATGCAACCACGATAAACAACCAGCACATGAAGCACCGACAACCGGAGACAGCAGAATAAGTGAAATGAAAGTTCACAGACAGACTTTAGGGAGAGAGAGAATTGCGAACTGAGTGACAAGTGTTTCAATCAAAAATCAGAAAGACAATCATCTCTTGCTGTTTCTGCAGTGTCATGCCAGACCTTGAGCCTATCAGCACACTTCCCAGGTCCCACATCCCAAATGTGGGATCAGCAGTGGGTTAAAAATGCCACACGAAAACTAAGGATGGTTACATACTCTGCCTTTACCTGGTCAGAGTAAAACCTGTGCGGAAACTCAGCTGATTAGAAACATGATATTACACATATTTGAAGTGTATTATCTAATTTGTTATTTGGTTGGAGCATTTGGACTGATGAGGACAAGCTGTTGTGGTTTTTCTTATGTAACTAACTTTTTTCACTTTCCATTTTGGTTGGACTTTGGATTTAATTATTTTTGACACAGGGATGCTCTGCTGGATTTTCTTTCATGAGGTTGAGTCGACTGCCATCACGTTCTTGGCCAACGTTCTTGTTGTGTTGTGACTTAACCTAGACAAGGAAGTAATTTAGAATACAGCCAAACTAACCTGCTGGCTACTTTTCTCTGACTTATATAAATAGAAACTCTTTTTGTATTAGAGTCTATAAGACAAATCAAGATATGTGAAGATGTCCCCTTAGGCTCTGAGAAATAGTGATGTATATTTATTACTGATTTTGGGCACTTTGTTAATGATGATCACTAAGAGTTATTTTAATTATTGATTTGTTTTCAAGACAAATCAATTAGTTGTCTATAAAATTTCAGAACAATACGTCAAAATGTTCATCACAAATGCATATTCAGTCCAACGGTACAAAAAGCCTAAGAGATTCAGTTTATTATCATATAGGACAAAGAAGAGCAGCAAAACCTCTCATTCGATTAAACTGGACCCAGGAAATGTTTGGCATTTTTTTGCTCGAAAAGTAACTCAATCCAACAATTGTCAAGTTAGCTGCTAACAGACCACTCAACATTCAAAACAACCCAACAACCCAACACAACTGGCTTATAGTTACAGCTAAAAAGTAAAAACCCCAAGGTGCAAAAGTGAAACATAGACAAACATTTCTCATGAGTGATCGTGTTCACAACAATTAGTTAAGATTTAGTAGAATTATCATCCTTATTGTGAAGCCTTAGAGGAGGCCAATTTTTAAAAAGGGTGATTCATGACCGTGTACATTGTTTGGACAAGACTTTTCCAGTTCAATAGTGAGCTGTCAGTTCAGCCCTGTTCAGATACTGTGGTTGGTTAAAAAGTCCCAAGAAACAGCTGTTCTCTAGGTGGAGCAGGGCCACAGAATAATGAAGGAACTGGCTGCCAATGTGTGACTCAATAAATATTATGCACTCCCCAGAGAGAGGGAGGAGGGGGGGACAGAAAGATATAGTTGGATAGAAACAAAAAGAGACAAAGAGGAGAGAAAGATTTCTGCAGAAAGAAACAACTTACTATGCCTACGTTGATGTTTTACCTCTTAAACATGATTAAAATGATTAAATACTGGACATACAACAAAGGAGGGCGACGTTTTTTGTGTACTATTACTAAAAGTTGTGTTTGCAAAAATCAATTGACGTCTTCCTGCTAGCAAGGTGGCAAGGTGTCAAGAAAATATGCCCGTTTTGCAATCACACGCTAGCCCAGTCACTGGAAAAAGGACACACTTCAACAGAAGAGAATGACACTTGAATTGGACATCTTAAGCATAAAGTACATGGTTTATGGTCACTTCTCTCTTTTTTATCCCAGAGGAACCATTCCTTCCCCAAGTATGAATTCCACTCCAGTCATTGCCAGTTTCCATGCAAAATTCATGATGTGATGTGGAAAGAAGATTTCAGATTGCAACATCATGCATATTCAGCAACCTTAATATGCATAACTTCAAATAAACACGGAGGAAGGGCAGGGAGAGATTGAGAAATAAGGATGAGCGAGGGGGGTTTTCCAGTGGGGGTATTTTGAGAAGCAGCTGTGCATCTGTGTCTCCAAAGGTATGAGTACTGTGTCAGAAGAAGAACAGACTCCTGTTTCACATGTCCTGGTTCTGCTGGTCCTGAGTTCTGATTCTGTAAAGTCTGGCCAGTTTTGACATCAAGGACTGTTCCTGGTTTATGTGTAGGGCCTTTTCTGAAAGTGAATAGATAAAATTACTCCTAAATTTGGAGTGTACATTTTGTACTTTCTGAACTACGGAGCTATGATGCATTTACTCAAGTAGTCTGTTGCATCCACTGGACTTACAGTGGGTGTCTGCCAAAAACATTAGCAACCATCATAGCCAACAAAATACGGGGGGGAAGATGAACCAACTAATTATATAGCAACAAAAGCAAAAGTACACCACCATCACACATCAAAAAGCAAAATAACAGGTGATGAAAATAATTATACTACATGTATCATCACCACACAGTCAGCTTATCATTTCATGCAAGGCAGAACCTGAAGTACTGAGTTTTTTTATAAGTAGAATCAACTGGCAATATCTAAAAATCAGTATCACAATCAACAGTCTCACACATTACTCTATATTGATAAAAAAAAGTCTGACCTTCCTGACCACTACAATTTTGGATGATATGTTGTGCTGAGAGATTATGTTCTCCATATTCTTATATTTTGATCATGTGGCATACTGCTTTGTTTAGAATACATAGAACAAAGACAAGCTGAGACATTAGAGTATGACTGTTGTAGTTTTTAAGGGGAAAGTTCTCAAATAGAACCAGTAAAACCTAGGTAGGAACACGGCGAGTGAGCACTTCCTAAACTAAATTACGGGAACAACTCTTGTGGACAGTTCAAGCAACGATTATCCCCGTTGCTGGTGTTGTTGATACTAAAATGACTTGTTAACTAACATAAACATGTGCTCTATGTTATTTGTTTCCAAGATTTTGGATAAAAAGGACAAATACTCTGTGAAGAAGCAAGACATCAAGGGAGAATGACACTTCCCAAGCACCTAATTTTCAGGGCACGACGGCTGCGCCCCGAGAACGCTGCAGCGCACACCGCATATCGTGGCAAAGAGCAACCAATCACAGCTGGCAGGTATTGTTTCTTCCTCCTGTAAACATCAGTCTACAGTAAATATATGGAGAAGTTAATCACTTCAGTGCAGGCCTACCCACAGCTTCACAATCTATCCAACAGGACTATTTTACTTGCTTCACCCTTTCCATCCAAGAACGTCAAAACTTCTGGTTGGAAGGTCAGCCAAACTGAAGACAGTTTCCACAGACCAATCGAGTGAAGCTACCATGAGGGATTTACAGTCCTGGAACTGCATTTGTTTGTTTTGACTTGATTTAGTTTAGTCAGAGAGGCTTACTAAATTGCGGCAACTAAAATGTTTTATGGCGCAACATGTGAATGGTGCATAAAGCCTCTTTCACACAGCCTGTTCAAGGCAGGACTGTTGGGCCGCTATTCCACCTTGCTGTTCAGAAGCAGTTGAGGTAGTCAGAGAGCCAAACTGACATCCGTGTTACAACGGACAGCCACCATGGTGGAACGCTGACGCAGTTGTCTTAAACGCCGTGCTACTTTTGCACCCTTTGGTGCCGGTGTGCCATCTGAAATCTGTGAACATGACAAGTCGGCCTTACAGCGGACCTCCAACGGCAGTATTGCAGAATCTCTGCGTGAAAGTGGCTTAAGTCGGCATCTGATCATCAGACACAGTCTTCCTCTTAAACTGACTGAACCGACAAGGGCTCCGATATGGTGCAAACTATGACTAAATGTTCGCAGTGATTGCAAAGCTAAGTAAAGACAAACAAAACACCAACCGAACCATAAACAAACACATGTGACTGCATGCTTTTCAAGCGATTGTTCTTTACTGCACCTCAACACGTAGAATCCAGACTGGATGCTACTGGGAACACTGTCGCCCATTATGGTTGTGTTATTAGGCATATGGTCAAAGATGAGTTGTCAACACTTAAAGGTTATGGGAGAGAGAAAAAAAGATGGGCTTGAACTTAAAGCTGAATCTGGAGATCAAGGACTTAATGTAATTGCAAACAGGCAGCTTCATGTGGGTGAGCAAACCACATCTGATGTTACATTATTATTCAGCACTGATCTTAAGCAACAGGCGTAAACGGAGCAGTCATTTGGGCTGTGCAGGAATTTGACATAGTTTGACACTTGACTCATGAGCGTGATGTTGGACGCATGCACAGTGGACAGGGGGGGCTGGGGGCTGATGATGCCAGCATGATGAATTGTTTATGGTTGTCTTCAGAGAAGTCACTGGAAGTAACAAGTACATTTACTTAAGTCCTGAAATTAGAAATTAAGGGTACTTCCATCTAAGTATTTTTCCATTGTCGTTTCAGCCACTTTACTGATTTCAACTCTACAATTCAGAGGGATATATTGTACTTTTTACTTAACTAGAATTATTTGACAGCTACATTCAGTAGTTCTGATGTTGTAGAGACTTTACTTCCAAATGATGACTTTCAGAAAATGTGGCTTATGCATTAATGTAGCAGAAAAGAAAACAAATATTGTGTACCTCTGAAGATAGGCCCTTTACTTGTTATATTGGTACTGTATGGGTATTGCTTCTATTAAATTCACCAAAGAATCAGAATACATAATCACTGCTTTTATTTGCTTAACTGGTGTGGCATCTATCATTTTGAACAAAGTTAATAGAGGTACACACGTTAATAATGTCATGTAAACGCCTGTCAGTTATATGGAGGGAGGGTGGAGAGATTTTTTTAGTGCCTTTGTAACAGCAGCACGGCCCTGTACTGCTACTCAGTGCTAGCCTAGTTAGCTCACAAGCCACTCGGTCAATTGCCATGACAGCAAATCATATGGCACCTAAACCGGTTATACTTGCCATTGCTGGCCGGCTAAACCAAAATAACAATCTTGGTTTGTTTTTATTAAAGTCGCAGTCGTTTGAAATAGGAGGGACTCGGGTTTAGCCAAGAGCTCACAAAGCGGCACAAGTAACGTTAGCTTTCCAGGAGAGGCCTGGGAAGCAGCTAACGTCAGTGCATGCTGATAGCATACTGGCTAACCAGCTATGTCCTGCCTACCATTTCCAGCTGCAGAGGGGGAAGTCAGGCGAGACTCCCAGCTGTCAGGTAGGGTTCAACAAAAAATCTGAAACACCATTCAACAAAACACAGCATCCCGTGTCTGCTCTCCCCAGGTCTTCTTACCTATGGTGGAGATGAAGGTTGTGTTGAAGGCGTCGTCAGAGAAGCGGAACAGCACACAGGTCTTCCCCACGCCCGAGTCTCCGATCAGAAGCAGCTTGAACAGCAAGTCGTACGTCTTCTTCGCCATTGAAACAACTTGTGTTGATTCAGACACGATACAAAAAAAACAACAGATAATCTAGCACGCCTATGTGAAGTCTATGACCAGCTCCTTTGCCAACCCGATCAACTGCTCCGCTTCTCTGTAACTGTGTGGAAACAGTTAATGTTAACGAGCTGGGATTTGTTGATTAGCTTGGCAAGCTAGTTGGCTAAATACCACCCGAATAACGTGCACGTGGACGTGTCCAAGAAGTTATGTTTCCCAAGCCCGACTGTTTCCCCCTTTACAGCATGAGAACAGAAAGCAAAAAAATAGGATCTCCTCCCGTGCGATTCCTCTTTTCCACTCTTTCTTTGCTCCCACACAGTCGGGACAAAATGGCTCCTCTCTCGCTCTACCCCGACTCACTCTTTCTTCAAACTAACGGCGAGCTAATTCAAATTCTCGGCACACCCCGTCATTCCAGAGCTCTGCCACAAACTGGACCGAGAAGAATTTGGAAAAAAATCTCAACGTTAGAGTGCGTTGAATTCGCTGTACGTAGGGAGTTATTTCGCTTTTTCTGGAGAGATTATTACCGAAATACAGACGACCGCCGTCGCCTTCGAATGGGAGCCACCGCGGCGACACCCTACACGCACTGACACGCCTTTCTCCCGCCCCCTTCTGTCAAAATACACGTCTCCGATTGGTCGATGCTTCCGTCCTTTTATCAAGCAATCCAATATGATTGGCTATTCCCGCAAACACGGAGAGGTAAAAGGGCGTAACCTAGATTGACAGTAAGGGCAAATGTTACTGCGTAAACCGGTCGGACATTTAGGCTCAAAGCCCCCATTGCCACACAGAATGAAACGTATCCAACGATCCAATATGGCGACCAGTTTCTTGCGGATCTTTCTCCGCCGGGGTGTGTTTCAGTGTTAAACTGCCATTTGATGCGGTGACTATCCCAGCTGTGAGTCAGGCAAAGTGATGTCATATATAAGTACTTCTGTACTTGTTACGGGCGTTTCCCACATCCTCTGCTCTGGTAACTGTGAGGACATTAATCCTCTAAAGTCCTTTAAGGACTGGGAAACGAACCGAGAGTGTGCATGTACACAACAAATGGTCCTCATTCCACACAACACTGATGTGGTCTCTCTCTCTCTCTCTCTCTCTCTCTCTCTCTCTCTCTCTCTCTCTCTCTCTCTCTCTGTGTGTTTGTGTGTGCTTGCATGTGTGTACATGAGTGTGTGACTCTTTCCTTCTTCCGCCTGTCAGAGTAGTTTGTCTCTCAGACACTCCCCAGGAATGTTGAGTATGCCCTGCTTTCTGCTGCCAAGTCCAGACTTGCCACAAAGTAAGAAAAGAAAGACAAATAAATATAGAGAAAGATACACAAACAGAAAGATAAGAAGGAAGGAAGAACAGTATGAACAACAACCGAAAGAAATACAGAAAGAAAGATTGTTGCCTTCTGTAAAAGATCTGATTTCAATTCGTCCAACTTTTGTGAATAAACGCACACATTTCACAAGTTGGGTGCCGTAGATTAAGCCCAAAAGAAGTCATTAAAAATCATATATAATGTCTCAAATATTCATAAAAATATAAAAAAAATAGTCTAAGTGGAATATCACTAATATAGATAATTTTTCATACCATGTAGATCAGGGGGGAAATCATGAAGAATGTATTCATCCTCTAGGAAACAGGAATCTCTGTGCAACATCTCATCAAACATCCAATGTTTACACCAAAGTGGATAATTCAGAGCAGACAGCATGACCAACAAGAGAAAAGGCGACGAAGCCATGCAAAAAGAAACCAGCCCATGCGTAACAGATGTTACAGAGGTTAAAAAGGTGATTCATGTGAGTTCTAAGATTTTCTTCAGGCACTGAATGAACATCTTCCATTTTTATTTTATCCCATAGTTTAGTTGTATCCTGGTTCTGTCTCTTTAACAGTTAAGCAATCTTTGTTATGCTAATAAATCGTGTCTTAACAGAAAAAAAACAAAATCCTCCCAGATCAGGATGCATTCCTGTATTTTGCTGCTTGAGGCCCCAGGCTTCGTCTCACACTCCCACAAACATACCATTCAAAGCTCTGCCTTCCCTGGTCTGCTGTGATTCTGTATGATGGGATGTCTGTATTAACCCTTTGACAACTTAACCAAATTACTCTCTGGTGTTTATGTAAACCCTTTTGCCTTTAATCACCATTGGACGGTTGAAAGATGACAGGGTGAGGCAGAGAAGGAAGGACATCCCAACTCTACTGTATGTTTAGCTGCCTCTCATCAATTAAATCACATTAAATCCTAAATCCTAAACTAAAGCAAAGATAAGTTGCTGACTAATCGATGCCTCCACAGAAAGGGGAGTCGACCACCTCAGGGGGAGAGGGGAGGAGAGGGGAGTAGAAGGGAGAATGGAAGCTAAGCTAACCCAGCGAGGACCTGAGGCTATTCCACTCCCCAGCCTGCTGCCGGCTAATGTCCTGCTGCAGAATCAGATGGATGAAATAAGACGTCAGGCTAATTACACAGAACACAGTTTTAGTCAGAAGGTGAATGTAACCTCTTTTCTGCTGCAGCTTTGCATCAAAGCATCAGATGCTGAAAACATTTTAACTGTGAGTGTTTTGGTTTCACCTGTGTGTGAATCGTAGCCAGCCTTGTGTCTACTCTCTGATAAAGGCCATGATTAGAATCTTAAAGAATGAAGCGCCACAAGTGAAGGTAAAGTGTTATTAAATTATTCTTAATCCAACACACAAAAACTTATAGACATATAGATAAAAAATAAATAGATATTCATAGAAATGACATATTATTAATTTTAATGTATTATTTTATATTATATATAATAATATGAAATGATTTTATATTACCACATTGAAACACAAGTTGGAACGTATAAAAGTAAATGCACAAAACAAAGATAATTCATAAAAGAAACATTTTTCTTAAAAATAATTTATGAAAAAAAAAACAGTTAAAAACGCATGCGTGGTGGATATGTGTGAGGAGGAGGAAAACTGTCCTCCCCCCCTCCTCCTCCTTTCTTCCTCCTCTTGCCAGAACTTAACACGGCCCTCTTTGTTCATTCAGACACCTTCTTCACAACCCTCTGTGCGTTTGGCAGTGGGAGTGTGACCATCAACGTTTGCATGCGGCCCTTCTCTGGTGTCTGTCGAGGAAACACAAACACAAAACACATAGCTCAGTGTCTCAACTTGAAGGTTTGATATCATACAGTACAGGCCACGTAGTGGCTCCCTGGAAACAGAAGAGAGGGGCACAGGCAGAAGTTCTATTGAAATAAAGCATCAGGATGAGTGACTGAAGAGAACTCACATGTGGAAACGCGACGACTGGATGTCGGTGAAGTTGAGCCCATCTCCGCCCAGTCCGACTGCGTATAGTGGACCAGGTTTTTTGCTGGCCCCTTCCCAGCTGTGGAGCTGAATGGGTGGAGCCTAAAGTCACAGTTTGTGTTGTATTCACTGACCTGCAATCAAAGGAAATAGACAGATGTCCTAACTCTGTCTCTTGCTCTGAAACATTTCAAATCAGAGACTACAACGGCACATCAGTCGAGACCCTCATGCTTCATCTACCTTCATGTCAGTGAGGACTCCTGGGTGTTGGCCATAGATGGAAGCATTGAATGCTGGGAAGTATCCATAGAAGTGATAGTGGAGCTGGTGGAATGTGCTCGGCCTGCAGTTGACCTGAAAGTAGGACAGGGCAAAAATGCAAAAACAGCTTCAGCACCTTCAGCACCTTGGACAGAGACACACATCACTTCGTGCAGCCTTGTAGAGGGTCAGGGATCTTTTCCCTGACCAGCTCCTGGTACCTCTTGAGGCCCTCCTGGGACATCTTGTCAGTATTCACGCTTGATCTGGCTCAGCTCATCTTATGAACAGCTCCAGGAGGGTGAGTCAGGTTCGGGCGATATAGAGGACTAGTTCAAACTGAATCACGTTATCATTGAGTTTTGTGATTGTTAACCGGTGGACTTCAGGTGTAGCTTGGATCGAGTAGTTCACATCAGACTTGCATCATAACTTCTTAGTGACAAGTGATTAGTAAAGCCACACTTACTATCTGATGCGTCACGTCGTCGAGAACCTGCTAGGAGTTCTGTTGTGAAGACCAGCAAAGAACTTTCAGTCTCAGAATATATTTTGGTTCTGAACCATTGATTGTGCAATTTGATGAAGCGCTTTATGAAGTTACAATCAGTTAATCAAGAAATGTATCAACAGTTGTATCCATAATTATAAAAAGTAATTGTCAGCCCTTTATGTGCAATTTATGTTTGCCAGTTGCTTTTATTTGGAACAACTAACTAACTGTGTTAATGTCCAACTCATTGTCTCTTTTAGCAGGAAATATTCCTGAAGTTTACATACATTCCAGTTCTGCTCATGTGTTGCTTGTGAGAGGAAACAGTCTCTTCTAGCTTTAGAGAAATACTGTGATGTGTTCACTTCCCCATGTGGCCGTTCACGGTCCGTCGAGTCCATCAACATGGACAGAATCATATTATTTTAAAAAATGGAAATATTACGTGGAAATGTTGGTCGTTTTAATGTGAATCACCTAGGAAAACCTTTAGTGTTTCCACCTACATTCCACCAAACAGTCATGGTCTGCTCAGGAATCTCCTCACTTCCTTCAGTGACATTGACCGTCTGGAGGTCATGGTGTATTCAAAACTTATTTCACCAGGTGGTGCTGTTGTGTCATGATTAAATGGTTAAATAAGCCGACTGGTGGTTAATTTTGGGTCCCCTTGTCCTCAATTTGTGCCGCTTTGGGAGCCTAGTTATAGAAGAGCTGGTGGGAAACTAGGTTCCAAATCAGCACAAAGCAGCAACTTGAATTAATAATTACATTTATACTTCACCTTTCCTGGAAATTAACATTTGAAAAGATAATGCATTAATGTGTTTTGCAACATCTAGTGGACCATAAACACAGAATTAAGGCTGACATTTAATTTGACAGGATACGAAACGATCACGAAAAGATGTGAACAATGTGAGGTCTTTTACAGTACAAGCCTGTTAATTACTGTATGAAAATGAACTATTTGTTGATTTTATGAGGTTATTTTGGATTCCTTACCTCACGCTGAAACTCCTACAACATAAAAATAACAGGCAATACTCACAAATTAAGATTATAACCCACATTAATGAAAAAATAGAGGGAATAGAGAAATATATTATCACATCATATCTTGTCATTAAAGAGACAATCCACCATATAATAGAACTGACATTGTGTCATTTCAGTGGTCTTCCAACATTAATATAATCTCTAAACTGTCTCGTTGAGATCAAATCAGTGCTTCGTTACTTGAGATGTCATCGACTCACCTTTTATTTTTTATTTTTGAAGAGATTTTAGATATTACATGTACATCACATTCATAGAAACCCATTCAAATCAAACCATTGTCAGCCCCCGAGCATCACTACAGTGTCTTTTCTCTCTGCATTTCATCTGAATCAAACTTGTGTTCAAATGCAAAAAAAATACACATACACACATCACAGACATGTTCTACAAAAAATAACTTTTCAAAAGCATCCAGCATCAGATTTATTAGTGTCATTATCATAATCAATGAGTATGTAATTTCCGTAAATTTCATTATGAAAATAAAGAGCAAATATGCAATTTTAATTACTTTCAATTTTGATGAAATATCCCCAACCATGAAAGGAAACGCAGTTGAACCAACAGTGTGACCAGTTGAGGAGTTGGTGGCAGTCTTGGACAAGGATCAACTCGTCGGTGATATGAAACTCCATTTCCCATGATCCTTTGTTCCACTCCGCAGTGATGTGGGGTGTGGTGTTTGAATGGCTGTGTGTGTACGTACGCGTGCGCGCATGTGTGTGTGTGTGTGTGTGTGTGTTGCGTACCGGAGGGAAGCTCCGTCTCTCCGCGCATACCGAGAGCCGCAAACCCACCTCGGAGCGTCAGTGAGCCGGCAGACAGGAGGATGCGGGACGGCGGCGTGTAGCGGATCTAGCGGGCGTGTGAAACCAGGACCACATGTGTGATATATCTGAATATGTTTGTATTGTCGGCGTTCTCGGATGACTGGACGTGGATCTACAATGGAGCGACGATTCAACGCGTGAGAGCCGCTGACCGTCTGTGTATTTGAGAGCTAATATTACAGACAATAAGGAAAAGGGGAATTAGCCTTCAGATGTGGCAGCTTATCTCATCATTTCAGTTGGTAATTGAGATTTTTGGCACTGTAGCTATTATCCGTTATGATATGATCAAGAAGCCGTACTGAATATGTTATTGAGCATTTAAAAAAAAAATAAAAAAATCAATGGTTACACAATTCACAGGCAGACAGGAGGCAGATTAAAGGTGTCTCTACTAGGCTGTTTTGAACCAGATGATATAAGTGCTTTTGGCGGCTTACAACGAGAAACAGAAACCAGTCATGTCAAAAAATAAGGGCAGCGAGTCAGTGAAGGTGGTGGTTCGATGCCGCCCCCTGAACCGGAAGGAGGAGTCCAACGGGCCCGCGGGGGGCATCGTGCAGCTGGATCTGAGGCTCGGACAGGTGATCCTGAGAAACCCTCGAGCGTCGGCCAGCGAGCCCAAGAAGACGTTCACGTTCGACGCGGTTTATGATGCGAACTCCAAACAGGGAGACCTGTACGACGAGAGCGTGCGGCCGCTGATTGATTCGGTGCTCGACGGGTTCAACGGAACCATATTTGCGTACGGACAAACCGGAACTGGGAAGACGTACACCATGCAGGGCGCGTGGATGGACCCGGAGAAACGGGGGGTCATCCCCAACGCTTTCGACCACATCTTCACACACATCTCCCGCTCGCAGTCTGACAGGCAGTACCTGGTGCGGGCGTCCTACCTCGAGATCTATCTGGAGGAGGTTCGGGATCTCCTCGATCCCAACCACGGCAACGCCAGAGCCCTGGAGCTCCGGGAAAACCCAGAATCCGGGGTGTACGTGCGTGACCTCACGTCGTGCGTCTGCAAGAGCATCAAGGAGATCGAAGAGGTGATGAACGTGGGCAACCAGGCGAGGGCGGTCGGGGCGACGGACATGAACGAGCACTCGTCTCGGTCCCACGCCCTGTTCCTGATCACGGTGGAGTGCAGCCAGCCTGGACCCGACGGGAGGAAGCACATCCGGGTCGGCCGCCTCAACCTGGTGGATCTGGCTGGCAGCGAGCGCCAAGCCAAGACAGGCATCCAGGGGGAGCGCCTGAAAGAGGCCGCCAAGATCAACCTGTCCTTGTCGGCGTTGGGGAACGTGATCTCAGCACTGGCCGACGGGCGCAGCAGCCACGTGCCCTACCGGGACTCTAAACTGACCCGGCTGTTACAGGACTCTTTGGGCGGGAATGCAAAGACCGTCATGGTCGCCACCTTAGGCCCGGCCCCCCAGCACTACGATGAGACCCTCACCACCCTGCGATATGCCAACCGGGCCAAGAACATCCAGAACCAGCCCAGGGTCAACGAGGATCCCAAGGATGCTCTACTGCGCGAGTTCCAGATGGAGATCGCTCGCCTCAGGGCCCAGCTCCACCACAGGAAGTGGAGGAGCAAACAGAAGAAGGAGCAGGTGGACTGCGAGGGCTGGGAGAGAGACAGGGATGAAGAGAGTGAGGGTGAGGAGGAGGAGGAGGAGGAGGGGGTGGAGAAGGAGGCGGAGGAGTATGTGAAGCTGGAGCAGCAGCGGTTGGAGAGGGAGAAGCAGGACATCAGAGAAGATGAGTTTATGTTGGCCGAGGAGAAGCAGAGGCTCCTGGGAGAGAAGGAGAGGATGATGGGAGATCTGAGGAAGGAGCAAGAAGCCACCGAGCAGCTGACCGCCAAGTACAAGGTGAGAGCTCGACCCTGTGAGTGCAGCCGGTAGCTTCCATCATCCACCCGCTCTTCATAAACATAGACTAAATGTAAACATGCACAGATTCACAAGTCATAAAAACACATTATGACAAAACAGAGACAAGATAATTACCCACAATGCTCTGCCCTGATTATACATGGAACTCTAGTTTTATCTCTCTCTCTCTCTCACACACACACACACACACACACACACACACACACAATCCAGGAAGTCAGATTAAGGATATGTGGTCTGGGGGATTATCTTGTGTGATAATCTGATGACCTGTTATTAAGGAACATTATGGACAGCAACGCTATATCTGTGTGTGTGTGTGTGTGTGTGTGTGTGTGTGTGTGTGTGTGTGTGTGTGTGTGTGTGTTTGTGTGCAACACATCATGCATTTGTGAAAAGAAACTCTCCATTAAAGGGGCCCTCCAACAGTTGAGTGTTGTTGGAATTGAATAAAATCAACACAATGGTCAAAATCGCTGCAGTAGATTCTGAGATGTCCTGACTTTCAGACTCAGTATGGATCTCCTCAAATAACTGCATCCTACATTTCCCATAATGCCACTCCATTCTCGTGAGACCTTCCGTGCCTGGTAAACCACCATTGTCCAATCCAAGTAAGACAAGTCTCCAAGCACAAATCAATAACCTTGAAGACAGCACCGTGACATCATCAGCTCATTGATCACTTACTCATAGATTTTGCATTACTTTTAATAATTGGAAATCATTTCTAGTGTTTATTATTCTAAATGATGTGATAATGTTGTTTCACCTGGTTGAATATCACTCTTTGCTGTAGGGGTTAGGGTCTGTGTGATGCATCCTGGTTTAAGTCTACTGATGCCAAATCTCCACTTTAACACACACAAACAGCTGACCCCAGCACCAGTGGTTCCGGTGAATGGCACTATGGGTATTTTTGTGTCTCTTTCTCCACCGTCTGGCACGGTGTCTCGTATGTCCAGACAGGAACTAGTGACCAATGTAGCTTAAAATGTCTCTTTGCCCTCCTCTCTCACACACAGGCAGCAATCAAAGAGTCAGGGCTGCATTAATTACTCGCTCTGGTTCATGGCCATGTCCAGTCAATAAGTCAGCCATGCAGAATGGCTGTGTGACTACCGTCTATAACACTGGAGCCGCAGCCCGGACCATCAAGCGTGAGGCACTGCTGGATCAGCTTACTGGGCTGCAGAGGCCCTAATGTGAGGAAATGAGAGGAGGAAAAGGATATTTTCAGTGTGGGAACAGTGCAAGGGCAAGTTGAGGTTGTATCCCTGCCAGTATCCTTGTTTTCCGCGATCAATTTGGCGATGTTCTGTGCATGTGTTTCTACTTTTCCCCTCAACCTACCGGAGTTAAAAAGCCCCCAGGAGCAGAGGTGTGATGGGTAACGTACAGTCTGTGTAGGTGGCGGCGTAATAACAGAGGGAGATCTTCCAGTTTAGTATGGATAACCCGGGATTTGTTTTAAAACACATTATGGATGTCAGAAAATGTGAAAATGGAATATACAGTACTGCCTGGTGGAGTTACACCTGGAGCCACCCTTAATGTCCAGAAATGCACCTTTTTATCAATGCTTAAATTACATAAAAAGTTGAATATTTTATGTAATAAATGCACACTACAGTAAATACTCCAATGAAAAGGTATACAAAAAAAAAAATATTTGAGTGTGTACAGCACGATTTTGCACACCCACAGTAAACTCAGCACTTTCCTCATCTTTAATTTGTACTCCTTTTTCTTTCTGAGTGACGGTTTGAGGTCCTGGAAAGTCCCCCGAGACCGACCTAATGTATATCCCGATGCTATGCCCTTCACACCGAGTGCTTTCATGTACGTCTCTACGTGAGCCTTCTCATATTTCTTCCCATTACGTTGTCCTCCGAAGCGCTGTGGGGCTAAATCTTTATGAAACCTACTTTGTTCACACGGCTAAGTTCAGAGGATCTTTGCTGCTGCCGTGTGTGTGTGTGTGTGTGTGTGTGTGTGTGTGTGTGTGTGTGTGTGTGTGTGTGTGTGTGTGTGTGTGTGTGTGTGTGTGTAGATGATGTCAGTGCTCAATCAGCAAAAGTCCTCCCCCCCTCCCCAGTTGTCCAACAACTATTAAAACAATGAGGAACTCTCTGTTCCTTCATTACAGTGAAGACACGCTGTAGTATCCTGTTGCCCTAAAATGTGTCTTAATCCGCCATCGAAAATAGTCCCCAACAAATGCAGATGCAGTGCAGTGTACTCCCTCTTGAGTTGTGTTTGCTAAACAAACCTACAGTGCCCAGCTAGTTTTTGGAAACTACCTTGTTTTTTAAATATAAAACCGTATATTGTGACTCTTTTTTTGAAAGATTTGCACCTTTCAGGAGGAACAGATGGGTTTGAGGAAGAGGCTGATGGATGGAGATGGACTCTCATATTTATGGCCTTTTCATGGCATTTGCTGGCAATGAAAAAAACAACATAGAATAACACCAGCCAGCAAAGAAGCGCTTTCAATGTGGGGGATAAGTCAGACTCAAATATGTCACATGTTTCGGTCACAGGTCTTTTTTTTATTAAGACGTGAACAAGGATCCCTTTGTGTCCCTTTAACGTTTTCAGCTCAGCGATGTTGCCACAAACCACGGTGGGAACGTTTTTCTTTTTAAAACGATTGTTAGAAACTGTTTTTAAGAAATGTTTCTGAGGCTTTTAAAAATATTTTTATGTTATTTGATAACTGGTCGAATGCTATATTACACATAATTCTACATCATTTAATTGCCTCATTAATACCATGACATCTCTTCATCCTGCAACATTTTCATTGGGATTAATCATCCCCAGCTCTGCTCTCCTCTGATTGGCTGAGACTGATATTTGCCCACCAATCACAGCATGTGGCCTGCAGGTTCCATTTTCTCTGGGCCCTGGTAACCAATGAGAGAGGTTGTCAGGCAGAGAGAGAGGGAGATATTGTCTGGCTGGAAACATGAGCTCAGAAACAACCAATTATAGATAAAATCACTGAAACCTTTCTCCCCCTTTCCTCCCCCACACTCCCCCGTACATACATCCACACACACACACAACAAATGGAAATAGGTCAGGAAGCCACATCATGAAGTTGCGTTGGGTCAGCAGGCGTTTCTGCGGGGCGCCGTTAGCTAACTGGCCTCCGAGGCGGACCGCTCCGTCTAGATCGGCTGTTGTAACGTTGCTGCAACTGTTGCTGATGCCGGCTCTGCTGGAGGTTCCAGCAGCTTTGATTGAATGTTCATGCGGTGGTGCTGGAAGTAGAAGCAGTGAGATCCTTTACTGAAGCAAAACCAACATTACCCTTTATAGATATTCTTTTACCTGATCTTAATTTAATGAAAGCATGTCGTAAAAGGAGAGTGTTGGGTTATTATTACTCATGCAGCCATGTAAAAGCACTATTGGTGGAGCTCAATTGAATGTTTTTGTAGAATTGTAATGATTATTTTCACTATGGATTAATCTGCTGACCATACTGTTTTGTCAAACAATCACTGTGAATATTGAATTAATAATTAATTCAAAGGAAAATTAGTAAATTATCACATTTTTTATTTAATATCTATTGGTTTCCGTCAATCGACTAATCAATGAATCGACAAATATTTATATATGTTTAGACTGTCATGATTTTTATGCAAAAATCTATATTTGGAAAGTAAATAAGGCTGTCAAATAAATGCAGTGAGAAGTACACCATGAAGTAGCATGAAATTCAAATACTCTAACGTACAAGTACCTGAGATTTGTAGTTACCTAGTACTGAATGTACTTTCACTACATTCTGCCACTGGGCAAATGTTATACAGTATGTGTGAAATTTTCTCAAACATCAAAATTATTTTCTTTTAGCAACAAACATACCATGAAAATAGATTAAGTGTTCAACAGTGTGGCCTTATAAGGTAAATACTCAAATATAGCATTCAGGTACAGCTTCACCAGATGTTTCCCATTTTTATTAATGTACCAATCATCAAGTTATTGTCCTGTTATCAAAACATTATTATCTCCACCAATGAGATCACTTGAGAACTGAAATCATACATTTTTAGACGTCCCAATAACCTTGCAGTTGTACTTGTAGTTGTGATTTTGGCAGTGTTTGCAGTGTTATGAAACAGTCAGGTGTCAGTTCTGTCGCTGTCCAGAGCTTCAGGCTGAGCAGCACCTTCTCATGAGGAGGCTGCCGTGTCCGACTCTCCACCGGACTATTTTTAGATTCACTTTTCTGGGTCAAAACTGTAACACTTCTTCTTACTTTCTCTCTCCGTCTGGAAGTGTCTGTTTTTAAGAAGAATGTGGCTTCAAGCTAATTGAGCTGTAGACCCTGAAACATGCTTTATTTTGTCATCACTAGTTTATATCAAGAAAGATCTTCATCTGACATAGATTAAACTTTCTTTTAGTTTGTTTCTCTATCTTCTTTTCTGTCACCCATTTAAGTTAATATACACATTATAATGATATGTGTCATTTATTTAATGAAGAAGTTTTGCTTTTGCTCAACCTGCTTTGTCTGCTACTATGTTTTTGTCTTTTTCCGGGAATGCCTTTTTCCCAGAGAGAAAAAAAAATAGGTCAATTTCATGCATAAAAATCTTAAGTTGGCTGGTTAAAAATATCCCTCCAGATGCTTGCAAATTTGGATCATAATGTTGATTTTTTTTTTAAAATGTATGGCAACAGGATAATTAAAGCAGCTCTCAAGCGTATGAATCTAATAAACTGAGACTGAAAATAAAAAAACGCCTCCATGGCAAGCTGCCAAAATTAATGTGGGAAACACTCTCCTAGTTCTCTATGATTTCCTTTCATCTTGTCATTTTTTTTTCTAAAAAGCAGAAAATAGATCTTGAACCGTCAGGCTTTACAGCCAACAGAAGCGGTAAGTCAGCCTGGAGCAGGACAATAATTGAATCTTTCAGCTGAAAAACAATTACATATACTATCATGTGTGCTTTTTTTTTTTTTTTTTACCATCAATGCATCTTCCAGTCATTGCTGTCTTTTGTTATGGGAGGAAATTGTATTAAGGTCTTTCCTGCATCCTGCCAGCTGACGTTCAGCCAATCAGAACGCAGTGGTCAACAATGATGCCCAGTAACACGCACAAACACACATGTACATGCACATACACACACTGTACGTGCGTATCAGCTTTCCACAAAATGCAGTCGGTGTCCATTTAAGCTTGCTGAATCTATTTTACAAACACACACACACACACACACACACACACACACATACACACACACACACACACACACACACACACACACACACACACACACACACACATGCATCACATCATGGATAGAATGACTGTTTCCTGTTTATGTAGCTGACTTCCTGTCTAATTAGAGGAGGGGAAAAAGTCTGGACAGAGAGAGAATGGCCTGGTGTGTGTGTGTCTGTGTGTGTGTGTGTGTGTGTGTGTGTGTGTGTGTGTGTGTGTGTGTGTGTGTGTGTGTGTGTGTGTGTGTGTGTGTGTTGGCTAATGAACAGAAAGAGCTCATCACTGCTCTCCATCTTTCTTTCAGCATGGAAGGCTGCATCACTGAATTATTGATGAATCAACTCTGTGTGTCCTTGTGTGTTT
>NC_139927.1:14047282-14117282 GCF_963514095.1 Eutrigla gurnardus
ATCCAAATGACCCCCCCCTGCCTCGGACACATGCGCCATTCGGACACACGCTTA
The DNA here is from genome assembly GCF_963514095.1 of Eutrigla gurnardus. NCBI lineage: Eukaryota > Metazoa > Chordata > Actinopteri > Perciformes > Triglidae > Eutrigla > Eutrigla gurnardus. The sequence continues at coordinate 14,047,337 of NC_139927.1, forward strand.
AATCTCAGTACCTCAAGGTTTGTCCTGCCGCCCCCTTCGCCGGAGCTTTGCCCTCCCTCCGTCACTCCCCTGTCATCACTTTCTGTCTTGGGCCCCTTCACGCTTCTCTTGCTAACCTTCTCAGTCTGTTTCCCCTTCCTTGTCCAATTGCTCAGGGTCTGTCACTAAATCCCTCTCAGCGCAAACCCTTAAACAACACTCCGGACCTCGTCACCCCCTCCGCCCCCCCTCCCTGCTCTCTGCGCTTCCCAGTCCGTTGCACGGCCAGCAGGACTAACCCCAAACAGCCCGTCTGTGTGTGTATGTGGATGGCGATGTGATTAATGATGCTGTGTTGATCTTTGCTCTCCTGGTGCCCTGGCCCGTGCCATGTAGCCTTCTCTCGCTGCATGGTGCCATCGCTCCGAGGAACAGAATGAGGAGGACGATGAGAAGTAGCAACCTTACAGGATCTGACTCCATCTGGCTTCTGGTGTGAGGCTGTTAACAAAGTTAGCTTCAATAATTCAAGGTTTAAGTGTTGAAGTCATCTTAGTAGCTACCTGCTTCGGTAGCCATTTTAGCGAGGCGTTGGCTTCACTTCCTGAACCCGACACACACGTACACACACACTCTCCAACCCGACACACACGTACACACACACTCTCCAACCCGACACACACGTACACACACACTCTCCAACCCGACACACAGACCTGAGCTTGGCTTCTTCTCGTTGCCGTCCTGGTATCCCAGAAGAGGAGAGACGATGCTTTAATCCAGGTGCTCATGAAGGGCATTGGATTAAATTTGTCCAAAGGGGTCCGTTTAGATCCACAAACAGAAGGGAAGACTTTTTTGGACTCACTATACTTGTGAATAAATGTTTTGCAATTTGAATAATGAATACTGCTGGACATAGTATGCTTTAAATACAACAGTTGCACTCACGTTTTCAGAGGAGGAAAAGACTGAATGCAAGGAAGATGTGTTTTTATCCATCAGAGGTATTTATCTGATCATGCCCTTATGCATTGGAATGTTTTCCTTGGGCCACACTTCTGTATTATTATTATTATTTTTAAATATTCCAATTTTAAGCTATTCTTAACAACAAATTCATTTTTATTGTTTTTTTGTTAAAAAAGAAGCTTGTGTTTGTGACCGGCTTGCTTCTCACTGATGAGATTCTCCCTAAAGATGAAAAAATGCAACATGAACGGCGGTGTCATCTTTCCCACTAACTCCAGTCAGGATTAGCCTGCTTGTTTAAAGCCTGTGCAGTCAAAGCATGAACGGTGTGAAAGGCAGCAGGAAAGCGAGAGGAATGAGCCGCAGAGAGGGAGGGCTGCCGCGCTCCTATTGGATGCCCTTTTTCTCCAGACACCAGTGCCTCCTGTGCTGTTGCTACGGGCAACCAAGCTACAGTTCTATCAGCGACTACGCTGCACTCGGCGACATCTCTCCTCCTCACCCTCTCCGTTTGTCTGTCTCTCTCTCTCTCCTCCTAGTTGTACGCCAAGCTTCAGTGCATCAAAGCCGAGATCCAGGACGTGAACGACGAGCACGTGAGGAGCCGACAGGAGCTGGAACAAACTCAGAATGAGCTCACCAGAGAGCTCAAGTTCAAGTGAGTCGGACACACAGATTTATGGAGATGCCATTAGTCCAACCATTGAGAGATCCTGACCGATAGATGTTCATATAATGGTTCAACATGACTTTTTTTTTTTTTGGAAAAGATTATATCATTTGCATACATACATGTAGTACCAACGAAATTGTGTATTTATTTCTCATTTGTTTCACTAGTGGAATTGTTTGTTAAACTTCCAACGCCATTTACAACGTTTTAGATACAAAACACACAAGTAAAGTGGAGAGGAGAATATCATGCTTCTTAATATTTTTGATATTTGTCTTGGACCAATGAGCATCACATGCTAGTGGGATAGTTTTGGTGGTGGGGCCATGTTTTTTCAGGTATAATGTTTGATTAACAGATACATGAAATACATAAATAAATACTATGAGACAAGATTTGACTATTTTATTTTTAATCGTGACGATTTCTAGGGAAACAGTTGCAATATGTGATCTACCAAGAATAGCACGTAGTTAATCGGCCACTATAGGTCCGTGCTGGATGACGTTGCATTGCCAGATTGTTAACAGATGATGCATGCCATGCAGTGTTTCTGTCCATCTTGTACTAAACATGAAGTCTTAAAGAAATCTTGCTGATCTTGAAAGGTGGAATTATTAACATCAAAGGAGCAATATACGACATTCAGAGCTTTAATAGACCAGGAAAACAACTATTTGCTATGTAACGATGTAGTGGAGTGACGTGTACAGATAATGAAGTCCCTCTTCCTCTGTGTGTGTTGTTATCTGATATATATCAACTTGATTGATCTTGATTATATCCTATGAGGCTTGGAATGTACCTCAGAATACCTTAAAAATAGTCCCAGACAAAATAGAGAAAAAAGATTTGTTCTGCTCTTGCAGGTATCTGATCATCGAGAACTTCATCCCTCCAGAGGAGAAGAATAAGATCATGAACAGACTGACCTTTGACCCCGAGGAAGATCAGTGGAAGTTCCAGCCTCTTGTTCCTGCTGAAAGGTCAGCGTGGGTTTTAGATGTTGGGATGTTATTCCCATCTGGCTCATCAGATGAAAATAATGGTTAAAAATTGGTCATGGATCACGACCTTTAACCTTCCTGCTCTCTGTGTCAAATGCTCTTCTTCTCTTATTTCTTTCCTGTCATTTATCACTGCTATTAAAGCAAAAGTGCCACTTTCAAAGCGTCGTTGTGGTGTCCTTCACAGCTGGAGAGAAATATGGATCATATTTCTTTTGTAGCTTTTCACGAAGATGTATTTTGCCCTTTTTGAACATTGATTTCTCACTGATCGCTCCACCTCTCCCTCTATTCAGTAAATCCTCACAGATGAAGAAAAGGCCGGCATCTGCAGTCGGTTACAAACGACCAATCAGCCAGTACGCCAGGGTTGCCATAGCGATGGGAGCTCACTCCAGATACAGGGTAGGTGTGTGTGTGTGTGTGTTTTGAATTAATTAATTAAAATCTAGCTTTCGAGTATGAACATTTTTCTGTAGGCTTGAAGGGCTAAAATATATTACATTTTTATTTATTTAGGGAACAAAGAGGGTACTTTCAATGGAATATTGCTAATTCATCCACTATTTCTCTATTTAAAGAAATATTATTGTTACGCGAACAAAAACGGGGATTAAACCTGTTTTAATTTTGTTAATAATTGAGTGTTTTTTTTTACTAAAGAAAAACAAACTGATTTGTGAGAGAATGAAAGTGAAACATGAAACATAAGCATTATTATACAACAAATTAATTCAACAAATGTAGAAAAAAACGGGATTTTAAGATGAGGGAGGTGAGCCGAGGAGCCAGTACAGAAAAAGCTTGATCCCCCTTAATATTTTACCTGAACAGAAGGGATTAAAAAGATCACTCTGATAGTCTGGTGCGGACGCTAGCAGAGCCATGTATGCGATTAAAATTAGAATTAATCCTGGAAAAGATTTGCTGCAGTTGAATGGAGCCAAGACTGGTGTGATGTTGTGTAAGAGACAGTATGAATGAAACTTCACTAGAGAGCATGGTAGAATTGAATAAGTGTCGTCTTAATAAATTGACCTTATCTGTGTGTGTGTGTGTGTGTGTGTGTGTGTGTGTGTGTGTGTGTGTGTGTGTGTGCAGGCTGAGAACATCATGTTTCTGGAGCTCGACATGACTCCTCCAAATTCCGCCCCGCTGGATGGCTCAGCGGAGTCCAACCAAAGCCACTCTCTGGACAACTCGCCCACCAAGGGCCGAAGCGTCCGCAAGTCCCGCTCCTGGTGAGCCTGAACCCCCTGAAGATGTTGTCCTGATGTCATCTTCCAGCATTGACTTAGTAGAAAGGAGAAAATGTAGCACATGAAATATTAAGTTTGTAGTATTTGTCTGTTTTAATTAAGTGTTTGATGTTGTAGTAAAAATGTATCATTGCATATCTTCAACACAGCTCTTTAATAACCACATTTGAGAGATTTTTGCCAAAAAACAAGTGTTTGGGTATGAAGATAAGATAAGTATAACTAGAAAAAAACAGCAATAAACAGCTATTTTTTTACTCTCAAATATCAATATTCATTTAAACAGTTTTTTAAAAGTTAAATGAATCCATTATGATTCGTAGTATCCATTTATTCAATGTAAGACTTTGTGTGTGTGGAAAAACCTGCTTTTACTGGCCTGTATTTGACTGGTGTAAATGGTTTAGAGTCAATGCATCTCTTAATGAGATTATTCAGGATTAGCCACACCCTCTCTAGTCCTAATCTGATGGTTTATCTCACAGTTTGTGATCCCAGTGTTCCTGGATAATCTTATCAACCTGTGTCTAAATCGTATGTAAAGGCAGCGATTATATAATATCCATATATTGAGTTTTAATTTCTTGTTTTTGTTTTTTTCGCAGGTGTCAGACCCCCAAATCCATCCCTTCCTCCTCCTCTAACGTCTCTTTGGCAGCGTGTCACACTGCCACACCTATGACGGCGCAGTAAAGCTGCCGCAAAGCGGATTTTAAAGAGGGTTATTTATTTTATTCCTCCACTTCCTCTTCCTTCTTTTTCTCTTCTTCTTTCGACCAGAGATCCTCCTCTAAAAGACTCCAGCCGGGACAGAAACACACACCTCAACCTGTGCTGAGTCCTGAGAGGTAATAAAGTGTAACCTAACGAAATCATTAGGAAGTGATCTTCAGGACAGGAAACTAAATGACCTGATAAACCTCAGAAACTCTGTAAAACACAACTCTTTGCTGTCATATGGATGTAAAGACCCACCAGAACCTCTTTTTCCTTTGCATGAGCCTCGGATCATCCTTTTAAAACAACTGGCTGCAGTGTGTGTGTGTGTGTGTGTGTGTGTGTGTGTACAGGGCTGTATGACTGCCTGTTTGTGTGTCTATCTATCTGTGATCGATACAGATCTGTAAGTTCACAAACTGCTTGAATCCCCTGTAAGATACCAGTGTACATATTTCATGTATTTGGAGGGATTTTTCGGGGAAGTTTGGTCTGTTTTCTGTTGTAAAAGTGGAGACGGTTAGATAACAAATGAATAAAGAGAAGAACATATTGATTAAACATATGATTCGTGCTGTTGTTGGTCAGATGAGGTGCTCTGGATCTTGAATGATGACCTTCATCACACAGTGTCACACTTATTTTCCTCTATCGTAAGTTTTCTTGAACAAGCTCAACGACTGTTAAACAATCAAGAAAGAAAAGATAATGATGCTTAAAACCATTTATATAAAAAAAACTCCCTGCAGTTTAATAAAATGTTTCCATCATTCATTCATCTGATATCAGTCAAAGTTGTACGATGATGAAGAAGACGAAGTGCTTGATTCCCACAGCTGCTTTAACCCTTCAGGTTGGGCACACATTACAGCAGGTATCTGATATACTGTCCATATATGGTGAAACACACCTGCTCAAAGGTGGACTGTTGAAGTTGAAGTGCACCTGAGTTGTTCAGACAGCAGTCAGTAAGGGGCCCTTTATCTGCTCGAGGTTAAGAGCCGACAGTGGGGGTCAGGCCGTCTACTGTATTATTGATGCCATATATCCTGTTGCAGCTGAATCCCCCCCTGATAGATGTAAAAGACTACAGAGCAGTCCTTCATCAGTGTTGAGACACAACAGTGTCACCAGTGAGCTGGAGATCTTTTTCTTTTTGATCCATGACGTTGTCCCTCTTTGTGTGACCCAAACACGACCACATACCATTGATCTGTGTCAGAAATGTGATTGTCAGTGCTGCAGCTATGCAACATTTATTGCATTTTGCTCATTATTGGAATGCAAATATGAATGAATTTACTAACAATACAAATCAAGGAATATGTTAAGTTGACCAAATTGCTTGTTTTGTCCGATCAACAGTCCAAAACCTAAAGATTTTTGGTATATATAACAGGGAAAAGCCGCAAATCCTCATATTTGAGAGGCTAAAGCCAGAAGATGTTTGACATTTTGATTTGCCTACTAAAAATGATCAGTAATGTAAACGAAATGAGAGAGAGGGGTTTTAAAATGTGCAGTGCAAACTGCAGTCACAAGTTGTTTTCAGTGCATTTTAAATGTGTTAACCTCGGCAGTTTACAGATGAGGATTTACAGACTGAGGATTTTATGTGTTTAGTCATTGGTTTCGGTATACTGACCCAAAAAAGAGGCGTCTAATGGAGGTTCAAAACCATGGAAACGAAGTTAAACATTCACTAAAAATTGAAGTATTTAACTGTGAGTTGATTGGATGGAAGAAGACATCGTACATTTATTTGAGGCTCTGTCGGGCCACATTTCAGGGTGCTGTTCATCAATATATTTCAAGCTAGAAATAGAAACATTGATGATACTGAGAACAGCTGCTTGAGATTTGTATCTGCTCTTTATCCGCTGCGTGAGTAATGCAGCATCTGCTTCAAAATGTTCATGAATCATTATCTTAATTTTCGGGAAGAAGGCGATAGAAGGTGATTTTCTGAAATTATTCAGAAAACAAACCAGCTTTTACCAGCTGTTTTCCCGTCAATGTTGCCTCATAGTTTTGCTGATTTAAGACTATTTTGTCATAGCAGTCTGTTTAATCATTCGTGTGCGGTTCCCGTCTGTGTCAGGGTTGTAAAATATTGTATGTGTGTGTGTGTGTGGGGGGGCTGTGGGGGAGGGGGAGGAGGGATGTCGATGGAAGAGTCGGGGGGGGAGGGACGGACAGATGCAGGAATCCAAAGACAATCAGGAAGTCACTGCGGAGACGGTGGATAGTGAGCCTGTTTCCATGGTAACCTGCCAGTGAAGGGTGTTGGGATGCGGGATGGAGAGGGGGGTTGTGTATCTATGTGTATGTATGTAACATGGTGGGCCAGTCGAGCTGAGCTCATATCTGGCTGACAAAAAAATAAAAAAATAAAATAAAGACATCACAGGATCAGATCAATCATGCTTAAATAGCTTAATAGCTTAGCTTAATATATATTATATTATATATATTGTAAAATATATGTTTCATGCTTCGTGTGTGAGAGAGATCACCCTCAGGAGTAATATCATTTCATTTTATTTTGATTTAGCAGGATCCCTGTTCACTTCATTTTAGCAGAAGATGTTCTTCCTTTGGTCCAGATTACATGTAACATATACACAATCAATAAATGCTGAAAACAATACATATATATAGGAAATTACAGATCAAATGACTTTAATACCTACAAAAAAGAGCATTATTACACTAAATGAAATAAATACAGCGAATAGGATTCTTTTCATTATTGAGTGATTTGAATTTCGCCACGCCAGCATCATGGATGCAAGAAGGCGTTTTTCCACCACTTAAATATCTCAACAGCTGTTGGCTGGATTGCCACTCATTTTCATACACTGGCAGTCAGACTTCTCTCTCCTGCCACCATGAGGTTGACGTTTGTAGTTTTGAGTGAACTGTCTCGACAACGATTGGAAGATTTGCTGCTCAATCCTCAGTCTGTGAATGTGGATTGATTCAAAATAGTCTGATTAGATATATTAAATATAAATATACTCAGTCAGCGAGTGTTCAGGTTAGTCTGACACCCGCAGTAACAGATGAGTCATATTACAGGTTTCAAATGCACACACTCAATTCTGTGATTAATGAGCATTCACACACACACATGCATATCATATAATCAGGCTGTGACTCATTGGTGAGACATGCACACAACACACACACACACACACACACACACACACACACACACACACACACACACACACACACACACACACACACACACACAGCAGTTGACTTACAGGCATAACAGAGCTTCTCTTCTTCTTACTCACTCTTCTTCGCCCTCCTGCCTCTCTCCATTTAATATTTAATGAGCAGAGAGCTGCTTTATTAGGACACATTTTTTTATTTAGTCACACTTCAAGTTAACATTAGATGATAAACATCATTAGACATCAAATTAATTACCAGTACAGTAAGGAAATAATGGAACTAACCACAGTATCCTGCCTTGAATATTTAAAAAGAAATCTCCTCATTCCCTATTTACAGTAACTCCCCTCCACACGGATCTGTTTATAGTGGATACTTTTACGCTTATTCCATTTTTATGAATTCACATTTCCATGTTTTCTTCACTCTAAATGATCAGAGGCTAAAAGCCTGGTTGGTGTTGAAGCAGTTCAGTTGAAAAGTTGAAAAGCACTGAACTGGGCTGAGGCTGCCCTCTGCTGTAGGAGGAGGGAACATCCTCATTATGCAGCCTCTGTTGCTCGTCTGCCACTATAAATTCAATACAGACTTTACATGCTAAATTATGCATGAATCTGTGTCTGCTGGTACAGTTGGAATGATAAAAGTCAGACCTACAAAATTCAGACAGATCATGTACCCATCTTGTGTCTTTAAACCAGGAGGATATTAAGTAGTGAAAATTAGCTCTACATCAATTCATCAATAATTTGATGCATTTATATAATACTTTTTTAATGATCCTGCATAATTAGTACTTTTACTTTTGGTACTTTAAGTACATTTTGATGCAATGCTTTTCTCTAAATGATTGAATAGGCTCAACTGTAGTAAAAGATCAGAACACTTCTTCCTCCACTGGTACAAAACCAAACCTTATTGAGTCTTTATTAAACCCTGTGAATTCTGAATATTTTTATTTGATTTGAATGTCTGATGCTCACATAGAAATATGCAAATACAATTCAGTGATTACTCAAAGGTGCAAAGGAAACTGATGACATCAAAATTACATCGTTAATTGATTTTATTATTATATCTGTTAAAAATACATAGTCATTAATACATTCATATCATTAATCATTTCACTTAATTAAAATGTGGAAATTACCATTTTCATTTTATTTTCATTTTATTACATTACCTGGAAATGTATTAAAACATGTTTTTCAGAGATGACACAAATTACAAATTCAGATGAGATTCAACAAATCAATATTAAATGGCACTTGTGTTTAATTCCTGACATTTTTCTAAGTGTCACCCTGAATGGACCAACATATTTGTTGACTTTTAGTTACTGTTTTACTGCTGTGTGGTCCGAGCAGAGAACTCCACCAGAGGAACGCCATAGAAACCAGAAGGAAATTCACATGTGAGCTCAGCAACAGGACTCAGGAAAGTCACGTTGGTCTTGTTCAGCCAAGTCAGGAAGCCCTTCAGGTTTGAATCGCAGTGAAATCGGTTCATGTTCAGGTCGAGGAAGCTGAGAGATCGAAAAGCAGCGGGGTCGGGGGAGGCTATGAAGTTGTCGGAAAGGGTGAGCACTTTGAGACTTTCGGGGAATATATCAGGCTGGAGATAGGTCAAGCTGTTGGACGAGAGATCCATCTCCACTACTGAGGTAAGGCCCTTGAAAAGGCCCTGAGGAAGAGACTGTAGCGCGTTGAAGCTCAATTTGAGGCCGATCACATGTCCGAGATTGTCAAACAGATTCAGGCATCTCCCCTGAGACCAGATAGTCTGCAGGGAGCTGCTGTGAAGATCCAGAATTCGGACATTTGCTGAACCAGTTGATGAGATTCGTCCACCTAGAGTGCACCATCTGAGTTTGTTTCCTCCATAGGCGAGATGCTGGAGGCGTTTCAGTTTAGTCAAAAACATGGACACATCCCCCAGGTTCGTCAAGCCGTTGTCCTGAATGTTCAGATGCATAACATTCGCAGCGAAGCGTGTGAGAGCGCTCACCGAAGAAGACGTCAGCTTATTGTCATTCAACAGGAGATAATCTAAATTCGGGAGAGATGCGGGGAAGCCGAGGTCTCGCAACGAATTCCCTGTTACATACAACGCTTTTAATTTGGGAAGTCCACTGAATGAGCCGTAACCCAGAGCACCGATGTGATTGTAAGACAAGTCTAACACTTGCATGCTTGTCAGAGAAGCAAAAGTGTAAGAATGGATTTCCCCGAGCAGGTTGTGTGACAGGTTGAGCATTTTTAAATGTCCCTGAAGACCTGCAAAGGCATCTCTGTGTATCTGATTCACTCTGTTTCGGGAAACGTCAATGATTGCGACTTCTTTCAGCGGACTAAATACCCCCTGTCGCAATGCAAATATCCTGTTGTGAGACAGATCCAAAGTGCGCACTGAACTGTTGTTCAGGCCTTCAAACGTGCCGTGGTCTGGATCAGGGAGATTGTTGAATGAAAATCCTTGACCCATGTGTCCTGACAGTTTGAGATGAGAGATCTCAGTCCCTTTAATGGCGTTGAAAAACTGCTTGCATTTACCTACACTCCACCCGTTGTAAGAGAGGTCGAGCGTCTCAAAGGACATTCCTCTGAAAGGATTCCCACATTCCTGCCAGTCAAAACCTTCAGCAAACATGGCCGCAAGGTGAACAGAGTCCAAGTTCAAGACCTTGAAGCGCTTTCCCTGAAAACCAACGAGATCAGACTCACATATTTTGTTGATTTTGTTCAGCTTGAGATTCAGTTCTTTCAAATTAGTCATGTTTGCAAAGAACATTGAGGGCTGGAGTCTCTTTATCTTGTTCCCAAAGAGGTCAAGAGTCTCTAAGGAGGACAGCGGCTCCAGATAGTTCTCCTTCAGTATGGACTCTTGGAGTGAACAGTAGTCCAGGTGGAGATTCTGCAAACCAGACAGTCCCTCAAAAGCCTGCAGCTCCAGCTGAAGGTCCACATTGTAGCCGAGCACCAGCTTCCTCAGGCGCCTTTGCCCGTTGAAGGCGTTGTTCCTGATCACAAGATTCACATGCTGTCGTCCAAGGTCCAGCTCCTGCAGCTCCTCCAGGCCCGACAGGGAGGTGGAGTTGATCTCACCGATGTGGTTCATCCCCAGGTACAGGTGGGTGATGTGGGGCGGGAGATGGGGAACCCAGCGGAGGTTCTGGGAGCCACAGTTGGCCACAGAGCCCATAATGATGCATGATGGGAAACACCCCGGCACCTGAAAGAGGATATTTAAACAAATGTAAGTTACTTTTTAAAATGTATTTATCATCACTGAACACTTAACGCTTACATTTAATTACAGATTTATTTTTTTGTCCTTTTATCATCTTCAGAGCTCTCAAGTTACCCTTTCAAATGGAAGACTAATCACATCTGCCTGCAGCATATTGTTGACAGGGTCTGTTATCCAAAACAGTAAAATTTATCATGATATCATCTTTCATTTCTGATGTAATTTTGTCTTTTTGTATGCAACCTTAATATGTATTAAAAAGCTATTTAAGAAATAATATTCTCCAGTGTATTTCCCCTGAATTTTTTTCCCCTAAACTGCTCAAAAAGTTTTGTTTATTCATTTTTGCTCATTTCTATTTCCAGAGTTTTGGTATGACTACAATGTCAATTTAATTGCCATTTCTGTTATGTTGCATGTTTACCTACCTGTAAGAAGACAGAGATGACAACCACCTGAAGACTCAACGTCCACATCTTCACACCGCTTGAAAGAAGGAATCCAACTTTTAATATTAGATGAAATAATGTCCCAGTCCGTGCTGCAATGTGAAAAATCAGAGATCCTTTGTGTACAATTTTCTCTTGGCAGTGTTTTTATTCTCCGAGTGTGTGCGTCACTTGTGTTGAACATTGCATTGATCCTGCAACGCAAACATGACACTGGTTGGGGTTTCCCTCTATTTGTGCCAGATTTACATGAGAAAGGGAAGTACGCTTGCATGTTGGCAATCTTCGTTGCTATGTGCTGTATGTTTTGTTGTGAGATTGGAAGGTACATTGGCTGTTTTTTAAAAAAGGTTTTTGGTTAGTCACAGGATATGTCTGACTTTGCTTAATATTTCCTCTCGTGCAACCAATGAGTTGCATATTTTTTGAGTGAGTTGCATATTTCTCCACCATTTCCTTAAAAGCCCCTTCCTCTTTCAGATATCAAGACGTTCCTATATGTTGAATAATTCTCCCTTTCAGTTGTAGCTAGATAGTCAAAGTGTGGTAAAGGTTAATTAACCACTGTGTTTATAGGGTTATAGCTTCCAGTTCATCACCTGTTCTGTTTGGAAACTGTCAAGTTAATTAAAATCCAAATTAGACATCCTATATATTCCATTGTTCTGCCTGAAACACTGCAGAGAACAGCGGCATGTGTGGCTCAATCACACAGGGCTGGTGAATTTCACAACCTCTGGCAAATGCAGGTTCGTCAAATACAGAGAGAAGGAGAGACAGACGCTGACTGACATGGCGGCAATACTGTTACAGATACAGTTTGTGCCTTTAAGCAACAGATTGCAATTACTAACATTTCAGGATTCACATAGTTACAGTTGTACATTACTCAAGTTACATTAGTGCAATTTTGTGGTGCTTGTACTTTACTTTTTTATGCCTTTTCACTACCTCACATTTCAAATATTATACTTTTTGATCTACTTCACTACATTTATATTATCATATACACCAGGGACCCAACAGCAAATTGGATGCCCAGGGCCACCCTAACAAGTTGATCCGGCCATGAAGCTATCGGAGTAAATATTTCCATTGGAAGAAGTGCTCCGACCTTTTACTCAACTAAAAGTAGCAGCAGGTAAAAATACCTTATTAGTAAAGGTCTAGCGTTGAAACTTTTACTTAAGTAAAAGTATAAAAGTATTAGAATTATACAAATACACTTTTAAATTACATTTCAGTCAGCTGATGCTTTTATCCAAAGCAACTTCCAATAAGTGCATACTTGAAAGTAGTAGTGATGCATTATTGTCGCTTTAATGTTGGTAATCTTGACTATAATTGTTATCCAGCTTATATGTAGCCCTATTGCAGGGTAGCTAGCCAATTTTACCAAGGGACCCATACAGTATCTTTAATAACACAATAATGCATTAGAATGTATTTGTTTATTATTTTTTAATGTTATTCAGAATCTGCAAAGTAACTTTAACCAAAGGTATCAAATTATTGTAGTGGAGTAAACTGTAGCCTGATGAAGTAGAAGTATTAATCAGAAAATGTTAACCGTTGTGATGACTATTTTTTCTGAAGTAGATGAAGTACAAGTATGTCAAAACTGTATGTTACAATATGTAATGCAGCCTTCTACAATTCACTACCAGACGCCACAAGTTGTAGCCTACTTAATTTGGCAATAAAAGTACTTGAGTAGCCAAAATGTACTTCCATTTATGTCATTTATCTTTGTGTAAAACTAGCATTAAAAGGCATGACGGGGTTTTTTTTAATTCCAGATGTAACGGTTTTTTAAAAATTACGTAGTTAACGTAACGTTTAAACTATGTAACCGAATTGAAGGGCATTTTTTGGGGGGGAATGAGTGTAAAATGGGGTTAAAACTGTATTACTACGACATCTGTTACGTGAGTCATGTTGAGTAGTTGGTTCAGTGACACCGGGTCCAGGAAGGGGGCAGGACGGACAGAAGAGAGAGGAGTGACTTTCTTTCAAAAAATAGTACACTTCATCACAGCAGCAACCGGTACGGCAGCGGCAAGAGCGACTGGCGAATATGGAGGGTGTGAAACATGGTTGGCCACGGAAATAAATAACGGGACCGGGAACCATATGAATCAAACGTGAAAGGAGGACGCGGACATTTCAAGAGGGAAGAGTTTAAGTCAGTACCGCACGCTTCACTGTTGATGTTGGCATTTGGACACGAATACCTGCCGGAAAACAGTCCCGGTGAGTAACCGTAGTAGTTTCACTGCCTGTTGAGAGATATAACGTTAGTCACTAAAAGTGTTAAGGTTGCGTCAGACGTAAGTCTGACTTTGAATGTGAAATTTCCTCCGAGTTCGGTTGAGTTCAAGAACACGTTCATTCGAGGGAACAAGGTAAACAGGGAGTTAAACTTTTCTGCAATATGGCCGCTCAGATGTCACACAGCTCCCCAGAAGTAACGTTAGACAGCACCGAAATGAGCTTTGACTCAAGTCTTTGAAATGCACACATGTGTCTACTAAAGACCGTTGAAATATTAAGATTTTTTAGATAAACAAAAAAAGGTCTAATGCGATGCGAGTCCCTGTCTTCAGCAGACTTAAGTCATGCCCACTCTACAAATCAAATGTGCCGCTTTACTTTTACGTGCAGTACGGTTTCTCTATGGGAGGAACGTTACTCCATTCAAAAACATGGACATTTTACCTTACCTGGCACATTGCTGAACATACAGGCTTTTTTAAACATAACTCAATACTTTTTAAATAATTATTCGTATCCACTGTTCATTCGGCACACAAGGCTACATGTCAAGTGTCTCTGATTTAAGGCTGAGTGGCGTGCATCTATTTTTGCAACAAGCTCAGGAAACGGCTGCAAGTTAACTTTACGTTAGATTAAAGAGTGTTTGTGATAAGGGTGTCAACGTTAGGGCTGATCAATTCATCTGACCAGTTGAGTGAAATTCAATGGTTTAATCAATCATAATATGCCCTAATGAATCATTACACCTGACATGTGGGGGTCAGCTGAAATGATTTGTCACACCACAACCTGCCAAAGGGTGTTATCTGAGACAGCCTAAGCAAGTTTGGGGTCTAGAAGAATGTGTAAGACCCCACCTCCACTCCTACACCAAACACGTGTTTAGAGCATAATACATTGCAGATAATAAAACATTATAAAAACAGGGCAAAAATATATATATATCTGCTATAAGCTAATATTGATCTCCTATATCTGTTGCTGGTTTATTGGCCACATGCAGCCCAGTTTGATCTCAAGGGGGCTGGACCAGTAAAACCATTGCATATAACCTATAAATAACAACACCTCCCTTTCTTTTCATGTAAAACATTGGAATGAAATACTTCACTGAAATGTTCACACTTTGCAAAGTCACCCATTGGGCCTCATTTGGTCCTCGGCAATGCCCTCAGACCTTCTATTTGGCACCTTATATTTGCACTCATAAATCATTCACAACTTTTTATTTTCCTCTCCCCAATTGAATCGGCTATTTGACCCTCAAAGGTTGAGTGCTCAAATTTGATGTGATAAACCGAAAAAACTGATTTCATATTATATACTTTCTAAAACCCATTTAACATTAAATTAGTTATTTTCTTTTTCAGCAACTTTTATTTTAGTTAAATAGTATATAGACCATCGGCCAAGCAGCTCTTGTTTATTTCTTGGTTTTATCAGCAAGCTCAAACAGCCAGGTAGTGGTCAAGTTCATTAACTAACAGTGCAATTATAACTTTGACAGAAACATATGGTCATGTAAAAATCCAAACCCTAGATAAACAAACCGTGCATGTCCAGTCCGGTTGGAGACTTTTCCAAACTAAATGGGGAGCGATGGCAGTAACAGATGGGCTGTGTCCCAAACTGCCCCCTGAAGGTCTCTACTTTTTCCCTAATAGATGGCTATTGTGTCCTTTAATTGAGCAGTGGGCGGTTTGTTTACATCATTAACAGGGCAAAATGAAATTAGCCTTCCCACTTTTATACCACACAGGCATGTATATAAACACGTTTTTACCCAGCTTAGTATTATATCTAAATGCACCTGAAGATTGTGGTTTCTAAACACCAACCTCAACTTCATAACTTTTCATCTCAGTGTCTCCACATTGAAAGATTTTAGTTGTTTATTTGATTTACAGTGATGCTCAACTGTTTTTCTGTCTCCACTGTGGGTGGGGAGATAATAGTGGTGGGGGTAAAACCTATGATTTGCAGAACAGTCATTCCAATCTACCCTCTGGTTTATATCATTTTTCGAGCGTTAAATTATAGTGAAATTTAAGTAAGTATGTAGGAGCCATCGGATGGGCCTCAGAGCTCTCTACTTGTTTACTGTTTGGTTTTTGTGATGCCTCTAATTGCTTGCAAAAAAGCTGAAAAATTGGCCAAAGAACTAGATCAGAGCAAGGCGACTGGGTCTGTGTAAGACCCCGATTGAAAGGACTGTGGTGATGAAGAGTTGAGATGAATTTGAGGAATCTCTTTTTCCTCTCAATCTCAGAAATCGGTCATACGAACTTGCAAGCTGGTTGCACATATTTTGGATTATTCCAGGTATGTCAGGCTGCATGTTCAGTGTTGACTTTCAAACATTTCTACTCGTGCACTCTCATTTCTTAAAGACAGCAGGTAGACACTACTTTCAATTCCCTCATCTGTCTTCATTTCTTTGTCTCTTTCACCATACCGCGTTCTCACTCTTTCCTTCCTTCCGGCTTCTGAGTACATCTTGATTTCTCTTTGCATGTTTTTCTTGATGCTTTCTGTACGCACTGCTCTTTCTCTCTTTGTTTCATGCTTTCTTTCTTTGCAACCACCTTACACTCCCACCGTCCACACCCAAAAGTCAGATCTATTTAGGTTTAATCTAGACTTAAGTGTGCTCTAGTTCCAGCCACGGGTCTACAGTTTGTGTACATATAAATGAACGTGAGAGGAATCTGATAATATTGCAGTTTGCACTTTCAGTAAAACAGCACTCTGTTACTGTAAAACAATGCTGGGATCTGCATTGGTGGGGCATGTTGCTTCAGGTACTGGTGAGACAATGAAATACAATCCAGGAAGGCCAGTTTGAGTTGTTGTTCAAAGAATTTGAAGGATTCTCAGGTGCCAAAATGTTTATTCTCTTTTTGTGACAAATAATGCAAGCATTTGATGCAATTTGAAGCAAATGCAGTGTCTTACTGTATGGCATTGGTTTGAGTTGTTGCAAAAGTTGTATCAGGTTCAACTTTTTGCTGGTTGAATGTTTTACAAATGTTTTTTTCCAAAGACCTCAAACTTGTGTGTACCTTGGCACAGATGCCCGCTGTGTCAACGCTCACTAATTTGTCTTTTGAAATGAATAAGGGGAGCTGCATTTCTTCACGCACTGCTTTTGTCTGTCTGGATACAGTCTTGGAGAGCTAAAAAACAAACTGGGGAAAGGAACTCTCTCATTTTTATGGTTTGGGTGAATCAGAATAATTCAAAATAACCAACTTGAGTCCAGTTTTTGTGGTGGAGAGCTTAATAAAAATATTCTAATCAGAGTCCATCTTGGGTGGTTTGTGGACCTTAAAAACCTTCTACAACAGACTCCACCTCAGAACATGCTATAACTTCTGACCTCCAGCCCCCTGAACACCCATGACATGCTAGCTGTCCATCTTTAACATGTAACCAGAGATGTTTTGCTTCTGTTTTTACCTACCTGGTGACAACCCTAGGGTCATGCCGGGATAGTCGGGCTGGCTCTCCTGGCAGTGCAGGGATCAAAGGTCAAGAGTGAGAGATCGGAGAAGCAGGGAGAGGCTTTTTGCTTTGGGTTCAACCTGCTTGTAATCGATGCAGTTGAAAGTGTTCCTCTCTGGAGGCTCGGAGAAGTTAGGAATTTGTTGAAGTCATGTAGCTTGATTGTAATAGATCAGACAGTATCAATCAGTTAATCCACATAAGATGTTCTTTACATTTCCCCATAGGAACATACAAAACATAGCTTCCACATAACAGTTTGCCCATACACACCTTCTGGCAATGGGGACATATTGCACAAGCCCCATGGCCAACATCCTACATAACCTGTTAGTGATCAGAATCTGAATGGACGTACGCACACATTGATAATGGTTCTGGTGTTCTACCAAAGGGCAAGAGCTGGAACTCTTGTTTGTTTGGATACTTTTAATCCGCAATATTTCAATAGCAGTCTGTAAGGAGACAAGTCATGTGTACAGTCAAGTTATCAGCTTGAGTAGACATGCGTCCTCTGGCTGATATATATCTACATTATAAGAATTAATAGTGGCAGCCTTACTGTCATGAGTCTCCATTGATAGCCAGAGTGCCATTACAGCTAGTACAAATACTGCTCTTTTCCTAAAACACATTCATGCATGCCTCCAGTGGAAAATTGGTATCAGTTCATGTTAGTAAGGGCTCCATTTGTGATAAATCAGTATTTTTTCATTCAGTCAACAAGCATCATATTAGGGCTTTATTATTATTTACTGTACGAATCCATACTAACAGCAGTCCTCATCCTGTAGAAACCTCAGTATGAATGTTCTTGCCTTTTGTTTAACACCTTCTGACAGTTTATTTGGTCTCCGATATGTAAAATGTTTCAGGACATTGCAGTGACATCTTTCGAAATGCCCAAACTTCTAAGTTTCTCGATTTCCTGAAACCACAACTTAGCAGTTTGCTGCAGATCTTTCAGAGGGATTTGTGGGTCCGGTGTACAGTAAAGTGACGTCCAGAGGATAAATGGAGTTCACAGGTATTTCAGCAACGTCAGTGTCTAATGTTGCAGCATACTGTATATATATCATGTATAACACACACACTGGTCAGGTCCTGTCAGGGCAGACGATGAGAATAGCGAGCAGCTGCAAGTGGTAATGTAGTCATGTGGCATGCATGGTGTGTGTGTGTGTGTGGTGTGTGTGCAGAAGCTGGTAAACACCCTCTTACTCCTCATTGGTACCACCTCGCCTGCCTGACGCCCGTGTCTGTATTAGTGTCCTTGCTGTATTGCTTCTTTTGTCTACAACACTTTAGTTTGTGGATTCACCTACAGAGAACACAGCGGTGAGTTGAGTGTGGGTGTCAATACAGACAATACTTTTGAAGCCTGTAGTTTGCATGTTTTAGACTGAGACTGAACTGAATCCCAAGACCAAGTGTGTGTTTGTTTTCAGGACCATTTGCTGTCTTCAGTTGTTGGGCCTGTGTGTGTGTGTGTGTGTGTGTGTGTGTGTGTGTGTGTGTGTGTTTGTGGGGTTAATGCACAGGTGCACAGGATGGGTGGTCTGCACTGATGGGAAACCACGTCTACACACACACACACAGACACAGACACACACAATCACACAAAGAAATAGTGACACGTAGAGGCATTACACATTCTCAGATTCTCAATTTTTTATTATAATTCTTTCAACAAAATAAGCCAAACTGCAAATTTTGATCAGTGAAAGTATTGAAGTTTGTCAGAATAATTATCCACGTTTACTAAATACAGTGACAGGTTGACAGGTTTCTGTGTGATGAGTAAGATCGTGTGTGGCATTTGTGGTTAGCAACTAGAAGCAAACAGGAACATCATGCTCTTAAAACCAATGATATCAACGCTTTCACTGATAATGTGATTTGCAAAAAGCACATTTCAATTTAGCTATTGTTATATAGTAGAGCATAACATTGTTAAACTGCTTCTTGTTTTTTATTTTTCATTTTTTTGTTGTGGCATTTGAGTTTCCATCCCTAATATAGTGAAATATTTAATGTAGGCTGTCAGTTGCTGACAGGATGTGACTGTCTGCCTCTTGCACTTTGTCTTGATTAGTATTCAGGCTGGATGTATGTCACACACGTCTTTGTGTTTTTCTGTGCTTTCACACCAATTTGTTAAAGCTGTGTGGAAAAATCAAGCCTCCTTTGTGCACAGAAATATTATGCAAGTGCCCAAATACCCCCATGTTTTGTGGTCACTGTGTCCATGAGGCTTGAGTTAGACTGTATTTGTGGGACAACATTAAGATTCTTTGTTGTGGGAGGATTGCTGACTGCTACTGTGAGAACTTGTCCAACAAAGCAAAATTACATGTCTGCGTGCCAATTCATTACATGTTGTTGGTGAAGGTTTTTTTTGGCACTTGGAAGCTGGTCGGCATGTATTTCAGCAAAACAAAGAAAAACAATGAGGGATTATTACAAATGATCACAACTTCTTTACAGCGTTACAAGAATATATAGAGAGCATATAAGTGAAGAACCTGGTTTTGATTGACAATTTAAATAACCTTAAATTATGTGTTAAGAAGTAACATGAATTGACAAGTGTGACTATAGTGTTAGTAGAGTGAGTACCTTGTGCTATGTCGCAGATTGCAACCTGATGGCCTAGTTTTGAGAAAAACGGTACCAGTAACCTGCAAAATGATTTATTCAACATAACAGATAAAAATGGAACTATTAAAGATGTTTAGCTGTTATTAAGGTGAGCTACAATCAGGGAGGCTCCTTCATCCCGTCAGCAGTGACTCCAGATTAGACCTGATGCTAAGTTTTAGAATTTGAATTTATTTACAATAAAAAGACACAGGTCTACTGAGTGTACTGAGATGCAGGAGAGTGTGGGCCCCACTGGATGTGTTCAGTGTGTGGTTATTTATTACCTTTTATTTATTCAGGGAGGTTTCACTGATCACATTGGCCACACACACACACACACACACACACACACACACACACACACACACACACACACACACACAGATTCACACCTGGAAGCTGTCCAGTATAACCGGTCTGACCTGCTGCCCACTGGAGGGGCTTTGTTAGGGCATCTCAATGGTGAGGGAGTGTTTTGGGATTGAACCGAAGCTCTCTTCCCTAACCTTTAGGCCACCACTGCCCATGTCTACCTGTCTACATTGGTGTGTGTCCTCTGCTGACCCCCAAAGAGCTTATGACATCATTACGTAGTGCTGAAAAGACTTTTCAAATTGCCTTTCTCTTCTCTCCCTGTGTCTCTCTGCTAGACCTCCTTTTATTGAGGCTCCTCTGTCCTGTGTGACCCCCCTGACACAGAGAGGTATGACCACACACACACACACACACACACACACACACACACACACACACACACACACACACACACGCACGCACGTCGCCTTTTTAGGGACAATTTAAGCATTCAACTATGTTTTCTGAGCCTGGTCTTAAGCCATAAGGTATTGGAAGACAGCGTGTGTCCTCTGTGTGTATTCAAGGCGACATGTGCTGTTTGTGTGTTTGTTTCCGTAAAGCTCAGCAAATTTCAGCCATAATAAAACACCATGGTGCAACAGCAGTGTGCACCGCCACCCACACAAACATTGAAAAGCAACACACATGTCGTCAACTGTATATACGGCCCTCTCCACTTCCTCTTCCTTTTGAATTAAAAAAAACGCCAAAATGCCAGTAATAAGACCGGTAATAATGTTATCTTTGAAATGAGAAACAGATAGTTTGTTGGACTTTTAATTCAGATGATGATCAGAACTAGCAAGTAGCAAGGATGTTATCCTTTTAAAATGTTAAATGTAAATCTGCTTCAGTATGATCTTGTATGTTTACCTACAATATGTCACTCAGAAATATTAAAAAATTTTTCAAGTGAATTTTGGTCAGGTTGTAGCAGGTGCAACATTCATTTATGAAGAAGGGACGTCACATTTTTAAATCAACCTGTTTGGAATGGATCTTTTTCCTGCGATCAACCATTGCACTTCGACCCAGTGATTGGGAAACGGCAGCCAAGCTGTTCCCGGCCCTCTGACATAGTTGGAGTTAATTGTGGGAAGGATAATTATATCTAAGATAGTTTAAAGCACGGAGAGTTAAAATAGGAAGCAAACCTCACAGACCAAGTGTTCCTCCGTGTCAGCTATAGACAGACAGACAGACAGACAGACAGACAGACATGGTGTAGTTATCACTTAGGCCAGGCTGGAAATAAATATGTACTCGCCACGGGAGTCCAGGTGGTAACTGCTAAAGTGGGGAGACTGTTTTTGGCTCATGCAACAGGTCTTCTGTGAAGTTACAATGAGCGTCTATTAAACTTTTCAGCAACAAACTTTTCATTGACACGTGCATCCACCTGTTCAGCTGACTTCATTGATTGCTGGCTGTCCTTTTTAAAATTGTTAAGCATTTTGAGACTTCTTTGCTGTTTTTTATCTAACTATAAGACGATAAGCATATTTCCAGAAATGTCAATCTATTGTTTTAACACTAAATCATGTATCTGCTTTCATCATAGATAATTGATAATTGAAGACAGTGTTGGCAGAAGGACAACATACAGGATTATCTATCAGGATTTGTAACTGTTCTTAATATCTGCAAGATGGCAAAGGAAAGTGTGAAAGTAGGACTGAGTGAAAGTTAAATCTCAACAGACGAATCCAAAATAGACACAATACCAAAAGGTAGTCTATCAATTTTGGGTCAATACATATGATTGTGTCAGCAGCAGAGATTTAGAGAAGCAAATATGTTCTGTAGTGGTGCATCATGAAGATTTTATCTTCATATACAAATGTCCTTGGATGAGTTTGAACAGGAACTAATCTGAACGGATCTGAAACAAACTGTTTGGGCCCAAAACAAGACCAGCTCCATTTTCTGTGCAAGATAGCGGAAGGTAAAGTTTTTTTCTTCAGAAAATGAATCGGCAACTGTATTGAGAATCAAAGTCATTTTTTCAAGCAAAGGTTCCGCCTTCTTAAATGTGGGGATTTAAACGTAAACTCATTTTTTTAATTTTGGACTGATTGAACAGAGCAGAAAAAGATGATGACATCATTGTGATGGATTCTTTCAATATTTCCTGACATTTTACATAACAAATGATTAATAAGGCCTACTCTGTCTTCCTCATTGTGGAAAGTCTGAAAATAACTTGCTCAATCAGAGCTGCATTGTGTAAAATATCTAGTATTTTGTTTAGAAAAAAGAAAGTTACACTTGACTAGCTGGTATGAGGGGCGCTTAGAGTGAAACAGCTGTATAAAGATGTATGGGAATGTGTGCGTGTGTGTGTTTTTGCCTCTGTGTGTGTGTGTGTGTGTGTGTGTGTGTAAGCGAGAGAGAAAGAGAGAGAGTGTAACTGAAAGGAGGAATCCATCTTTTGTCTGGGTAAAGCATGAAGTCTCCTGGGAAGCTTTCAAATCCTCTCTGGAATTTGTGTGTGTGCTTGCAAGTGCCAGTTTCCTAAATGTGTGTGTGTGTGTGTGTGTGTGTGTGTGTGTGTGTGTGTGTGTGTGTGTGTGTGTGTGTGTGTGTGTGTGTGTGTGTGTGTGTGTGTGTGTGTGTGTGTGTGTGTGTGTGTGCTTGTCGCCACGTTTTTATAAGGAATGCAAATATTTGTGTGCCTCTGTGGGTTTCAGTTCCGTGGTGTAGAATAACTGTTACCATAGCGACTGTGGTGATTTCTGTCACCTGACAGCAGTGGTTGACAGCTAACTTTCTTTCTTAAAAAAAAAAAAAAAGACGACAGTAGCTTAGTCTGTGGGGACTTTGCTGGTTCAAGTCCCTGCACAGACCAAGTATGGGTAAGAGCCCCACACTGCTCCAGGCACCGTGTGGTCGCTGCCCACTGCTCCTAATACTACGATTAAAAGTTAATTTGCATTTAGATTTAACATTCCTTGTTGTCTTCTCTCACTCTTTTCTTCCTCCTGTCTTTTATTTCCTTCCTTAATTCCTCCTTTTCTTCCTTTTCTTTCTTTCTGTTATAGTCCGCCCTTCCCCCTTTCTCACTCCCTTTATCTCTGTACCCTTGTTGCGTAGTCTAAATGCCAGGCTACGGATCAGATTTCCTCAGCTGCTCTCATTAATGTGTTTATTTACCAAGCATTCAGCTCATCCTCTGGTGGCCCTGAATTTGACTCTGAGCTGCCTGCCTGGGTGTGTCGTTACGCATGTGAACAGATCACCTCCACCAGAAACATTTCAGAGAGCATTCAAGGAAATGATTACTGTTGGTCTCATAAGGCTTTGTTGACTATATTTCCTGTGAAAAAAAAACAACACTCATACTCAAACTTACATGGGGGGATCAAGACTGTGGGATTGCACACCCTTTACAAATCTTAATGACGTTTTTGAATGTTTTCCCCCCATTTTGTGCAGGATGGTGATGGAGGAAAGGGGGCAGAGAGACAGAGGGAGGGGGACTCCAGAAGCAGAAGCAGAGCGGAGACAGATCCTCGTAGAGCTTGGTTAGTAACCTTTGACCCCTAAGTTAAGCCTGCAAAGCACCCAATGTGGATTTGCATTTCCTTCCTTGTTCTGGCTCCATGTATTTTCATTCAGTGTGCAACTCCATCTCCAGTATGCAGAGCAAAGATGTTTATTCTGAGATGTTATCATTTGAGATTGATGAGATTGTCGTGAGCTCAGGGATTGTTTCCCCTCCATTACAGATGCATAATCACCCAGCAGAGCCTGTAAATGTCTTTTTCTTTTCGCCACAGGGGAGCAGAACCTGGATGCCATTTGTCTCTCCACATACCGAACAGCCTGCAAGCTCAGATTCATACAGAAGAGATGCAACCGTAAGTCATCCCTCGTCTCCTTCAGCATCATCACTGCACTCGAGTGCTGTTTAAACAACAGTTCAAAGTGTAAATACAGACAT
Source organism: Eutrigla gurnardus (assembly GCF_963514095.1). Classification (NCBI taxonomy): domain Eukaryota; kingdom Metazoa; phylum Chordata; class Actinopteri; order Perciformes; family Triglidae; genus Eutrigla; species Eutrigla gurnardus. The sequence goes on from NC_139927.1 coordinate 14,071,552, forward strand.
TTTCTCTCCAATGAGTTTGAGAGTTATGTGTCTATGTGATAAATATCTTGTCACCTGTATCTTACTTTCTTTTGACACTAGTGGATTATTAAAACAAATACTGTGTACTGTAAAAAAAAAAGGAGAGACTTATTTAAAAAAGAATAAAATAAACTTTAAAAGAAAATATATACGTGAGTATTTCACTGATTCATTGGTATCGTTCCAGTGCATCTCATCGATATATACAATGTGATCGAGGCGGTGCGGGATGCTGGTCTGAACGCTGTGGAGCTGAACGCCGGTATCTCTGTGACCAGACTGGAGAACTTGGTGTCCTCCCTGTTCAACCAGCTCAGCAAGCGCCTGCCCACCACACACACCATCAACCCGCGAGAGAGCACCGTCCTGTTAGTCGACTTCTTACTGGCCGCCGTTGACAGGTAACTAGACAGGATGGACGTCTGTGGATGCCCAAGATGGAACTGTGATAATAAATGTGATAATTTCACATGGCATATATTAGTGATACAGTGTTATATGTGTTTATTTCAGTGAGCCTGACAGCCGTCTGACGGTGCTTTCTGTGAAGGCGATGCTGGCCACACTGTGTGGAGGGAAACTGGTAGATAAACTCCGCTGTGAGTACCAAACGACTGACTTGGAATCACAAATCTATTATCTTACATTTCCCCAAAATACTAAAAAAAATTCCATAGAAACTAGACATGAACTGATTGAACATGTAGGCTTTTGGTAAAAGCAAAGTAATCAGGGTTGTGGTTGTCATGGTTGGGGTAGTTAGTCTTCAGGAAATAAATATAATTTAATGCAGGCTGTCCTAATTTTTGCGTTTGTGTCTGTTCAGATGTGTTTTCTCAGGTATCTGACTCCAGCGGTGTGTTGGTACAGTCCAAGTTTGATGGGTTTCTGAGGGAGGCTCTCAAGCTGCCCACCGCTGCACATGAAGGACCGTCCTTTGGCTACACACCCACCATAGCACGCTCATGCTTCCCACAACAGGTACGCTCACGCACCTCATCCATCTGTCCATTATTATATACATTTATGTTTTAGTTTACAGGAAACCTACTTTTTTCGGTACAGGATTATCAAAACTGAACGTTATTCTAATAGTGGCCTTTTATTATGACTTGTCCGTGGTCCTGAAGAGTTGTCTTTTGTAATTGTTGTTGCTGATGTAGAAGAGGGTGATGCTCAACATGTTCCTGGACATCGTAGCCAACCCTCCTCAGTGTCTTGTCTGGATGCCTCTCATGCACCGCATGGCCAACGTGGAGCACGGTATACACACACACACACACACACACAGACACACACACACACCAATAACATACACAAGCTTCTACATAAAAAAATGTATATGTTAATTTGTGATACTTGTTTTCAAAGCCAAAACTATCTTATTGTGCCTCTCTTCACCCAGTCTATCATCCAGTGTCATGCTCCTACTGTCGAGGCAACGCTATGACAGGCTTCCGCTATCGCTGCCTCCGTTGCCGTGGTTACCAACTCTGCCAGAACTGCTTCTGGCGTGGCAACGCCAGCGGCTCTCATAGCAACCAGCATCAAATGAAGGAGCACTCGTCCTGGGTGAGTCACTGTGTGAGTCACTGTGTGATTACTTGTTCATCGCACCAGGGGGCACTCCCCATGTGTATGTGGATGTGTGGACCTCCATCTTTGTGAGGACCATGATGGATTTTTATTTCATTTATTTGTTTATTTAAAAGGGACAGTGCACATCAATTGACATTTTTATTTGAGAGTCAAAATGTAAATGTGCCAGAGTTGGCAAAAAAGCTTATTTTCATCTGTAGTCCCTTCACATTAGGCAGGTCAACACAACATTACAATAATAAGAAAAAATGCAACAAAAAAGAAAAAAAGAAAGAAAGCAAAAAAAGGAAGAGTGAGAGAGAAAAACCAGACCAGCTATTTGTTGTTTTAATCCATCTCTTATGTTTGGTATTAAATGATAGATAGCTGGTGCTTTTAAGTTCAATAGGAAGGCAGTTCCACTCATTTGAGGCCCGCACTGAGAAGACTGTTAGCAGGACATACCATTTTGTCTGGTCCTCACTTCTTCAAATAGCTGTTTAAGGGTAAAGACTTGGTTTGAGAGTTACAGGGTTAGAAAGATAAGAATAAGGAATCGTATGAAAATGATTCGAATTTACTATATAAACACACATTGTGAACACACAATAGATCACCACAACATATTCAAAACCTGCAAATATTCCTGGATAAATCCAGACAGATCATAATGAGTTCTTGGCTCATTATGATGTATTTATTTCCAAAAATCCGAATGGAAAACAATCCCATCACTTTGCAATAATTATCCCCAACCTATCCTCAATGGGAAAATGGTTTCAATGGGGAAATTATGGATTAATAGATTGATGTATTTGGTGAATTATACATCACCCTGGGTTGGAATATTTTGTTGAATCCATGTTTCAGGGATAAATCTCTTCATTAGTGCAGATCCCGTCTGTGCAACAGAATCTTCTCATCACAGGAAAATCATCCTAATAATCCTTTGCAGATTTTATGTAGCATTCAAGACAGGATTCTGTTTTGGGCTCTATTTTTTTCTCTGTTTATCTGCTTCACCACTTTACACTAAGAAAACATGCTTACATCGTTTCTCCTGCCTGTTTTGATCAGGTGTGCTTAATGTGTGTTTAAAAAATCCAATCACAAACTGAAACTACAAATTTGACGATAATTGGCTTGGCCTTAAACAGTTTAAACGTAATAAAAGTGTGACATAAGGAATTTATCCAAACCTGATCAAATCTACAACAGGGATTAAGTTATAAATTAGATGTGAATATTTTTCATCATTCTCGCTATTTTTTTCTAGCATTAGCTATTCTTCCTGAGGTCCATAGAATAGTATTACTACAATAATTCCATTTCATTATGTGAATAGAAATAAGTATATGTAAATGACATACTTTTACTACTGATACTTCCATAAAAAACAAGTAATTAAAGTACATTTTATTTAAGAAATTTATCACCCACGTCTTCAAGGATTCCCTGCAAAGGAAAAACAAGGAAAACATTCTGTGGTGATCAAACTCAGTCAATAATCGGTCAAAAAAGATGTAGTACTATCCCGTGAAAGTACTATTTTGACCAATTATTGCCATGACACAGAAGAGCATGTTGGGGAGTCTCAACAAGATACATCTTAGATAAACAAAAAAATCCACAATTTTATAGACTTGTATGCAGAAATATCTATTCTAATGTGTTTTATCCATTGATTTCTGCTCTTTAATGCAATTAACATGTTGCAGAACAACAACACAAAAGTTGGACAGCTTATGAATGTTGGCCTGTCTGTATATATGTGCAGAAGTCACCGGCGACCAAGCTTGGCCGAGCCCTGAGCAGGACTCTAGGCTGTGTGTCTTCTAGAGAGCCCTCTCATCCTATTTACCCAGAGGAACCCGAGAGAACCCTCAACCTCTCCAACATAGTGTAAGACCTCACAACTCTCTCTATCTCTCTCTCTCTCTCTCTCTCTCTCTCTCTCTCTCTCTCTCTCTCTCTCTCTCTCACACACACTCACAACACACACACACACACACACACACATACTTGCAACAGTCTTAATTGTCTGTGGGGTGTGAATATTATCTTTTATTTTGACTAATAGATCCCCTGAGATGCTACACACTATCCCTTTCATTCATTAAAATGTCTTTTGGTCGTATTGATAATTCTCTGAAAGACTATACAGAGTAAAACATTATTATTGCCCAGCCCTTAATGGCAGCATAGTTAATGCAGGATCGGACACAAGTCAATGTTCAGTCACACAGTTGAAGGGTTTTGTAGAAACGCGCTGAAAACAGCAATTATTCATTCCAGAAAGTGAAATATTTACTACTAGGTTCAACCTAAAATAACATTTTGGTGTGTTATCACCAGTTCAGTTCCATGTACACAAGAACTTCAGATAACGAGACCTCACAAGTCCCACCTCTATTAGTGAACCATTTCGGTTGCTCCGCCCCTTGTGGTGTATCCACACTGTTTGATTTTCCAAACATCAGCAGACTGGGTCATTACAGACCTCCAAGCACTGGGCGCATAATCAGGCCAACACACAGAGACTGCACTTAGCACAGAGTGAGTATGTGTGTACTAATGTTGCTACGTCAGGTTTACTTCTCTCACAAACAAACTTTTTGTGAAATTCTATCTTTTTATATTCCTTCTGGATCTGTATTCATTCTCTCTCGCTCTCTCCCTCTCCCGCTAGTGATCTTTGCCCTGTCTGTGTTTGCTCAGACTAGTACGATTCACTATTGCATGATTGCACTCAGAAGCACGTGAGAGTGTAAGAATGTGTGTGTTTTCTGATGGGCAAACCTTTGTGTTTTAATGATTTTAATGTTGGTATCATTGCTCTGTGTGTTTACACTGTGTGTGTGTGTGTGTCTGTGTCTGTGTGTGTGTGTGTGTGTGTGTGTGTGTGTGTGTGTGTGTGTGTGTGTGTGTGTGTGTGTGTGTGTGTGTCTGTGTGTCTGTGTGTCTGTGTGTGTGTGTGTGTGTGTGTGTGTGCAGCCCTGCTCGTCCCATTGGGAACACCAGTGAAGCCATGTTGCTGTCCTCATCAGTGCCCGAGTCCGCCAAGAGGTAAAGACTGATATGGAGTAGAGTGGAATGACGACAGCATAAAGTTTGTTATATTTTGTTCTGTTTGATTAGAAGTTTGCAATTTTCTGGAGTTTACGGTTTGAATGGGCAATGACTTGCTTCATTCAACATAAATGGGTTTTTAATAGGTTGCTTCATTCCCTTGTTCCTTGCAAATTACCATTTCCTCTGCACAAACCTGACATCAATTGTGAATTTCATTTTGCTGATTAGATTTGATGAAAATACTATTTGGATGTCTAATGGTAACGAGATGAGGTGAAGAAAATAACGTTGCATCTTTTAAATCCTGTGGATTTGAAGATGATACCATGTAAACTGTGATGTGATTTTCTCCGTGGGTACCGACAGAACTCAAATACTGCATCCGAAGAAAATGAACAGATTTCCATTGTTTTTGTCTTGTCTTCGTTGCAGACATTTTGTGAAGTGAAGTGAAATGATTAACAATTAATCAGAAAAAAACGGTTCCTAATTTGATAATGATTATTTGCTAATGATTGCACCAAAAACGTGACTAGATAAAACTAAACAAATAGAATTTAATAAATAAATAAACATCATCAGCAGACATTTTAACCTTAAAGATCTCCATGATGTGGTTTCACTTTAACCTTGACAATACATCGACTGGTTGCTTAATTACTATTACTATTATTTTCCAGTTTAAAAAAAAAAAAAAAATTACAGATTGAATTGATTTGATTGTTCCAAAGTCAGAAATGATGTCTTCTGCAAAAACATTTAACAAACCAAACCAAAAAAAAACAAGATCATTTTTTTCCGTATGCAGAGTTTGCAAAATGACAGCAATACAGTATGCTGGGACATGCAAAATGCATAATCAAATTGCATTTTATTGCTTGAAAATATATGAAATATGTCAATATATAAATGAATATTATCATTATAAAAGTGACTGAGAATGCTTTAAAATCTGAATAATGTAACTTCACGTGTTAATTTCCTTTCTGTTTTCCTTTCATCCAGTTTGGCAGCCGCTCAGCGTATGAACGAGGAACACGCTCTCATTGCTGCGTATGTAAATCGCCTCCAGAGCAGCCCATGGTGAGGGTTGGACTTGAACTTAGTCAAAGTGTATCCAGTGTAGTTTCTCTGAGCTGTTTGTTTGCAGGTTGTGTATCCATCGGGCCTCTGATTTAAAAACAGTCACACACTTGTTTGCATCCAGTAGCCAGTCAACAGTCATGTGTTACAGTTAGTTTTCTTGCGGTTTACCTGTAATATCACTTTTATATATATTTCCTAGTTTGTGTGTGAATATTTGATAACTCATGACAATTGAATAAAGAGTGGAGTTCAAATAGTTATGAGTTTATGTTGCTGATGTCCCTGCTCTCTGTGTGAATGTCAGTAGTGCGGACAGTCCCAGCAGAGAAGATGAGGAGCACAAACTCATCGCCCGCTACACCTCCCGCCTGGCGGAGACCGACGGCACAGGAGTGAGTCAACGACACTTTGTTTTCTCACACAGTAAACGGCAAATGTACAAATACACGATCAGGTACTTCTGTGTTACATATACGCAGAGCTCTGACACATAACTGTGGGTGTCTCTGAACTCAGATCTTCTTTGGATCGATGAGTGATGAATAATCAACCCACAGTCGGTGAGCTCCAGTAACTCAGTTTTGTGCCTGTGTCTTTCAGGTGATCCCTAACCGGAGCATCAACTTCGATGTGAACAAACAGAAGAGGGAGCTCATTGCTCAGCTAGAGTGCAAAAACAGGTAGAAGACACTTTGTAGTTGCATTTGTGACAGTATGGAGATTATACAGTGGTCTCAACCTGTTTAGAGAATGCTTATTTTGGGGGAAATTATCTAACTTATCGGTGATGCTTCACTGTTTGACACAGAAATGAAAGGAAAATATTTTGAGGTTGACTCAGAAATCACAGAACCCAATTGCAAAAATACAGAAGCAGTTGAATGTCCAAAATCCTTTTATTGGTCCAAATAAGCAAGTAGGGGTCAAACACCAGATAGGCAGGCGCAACAGAGGAGGGACTGGCAAAAATATCTTAACTGGCCAACAGGCAAGGTGTCGGGCCAGCGGGACTAAAAGAGTAACGGAATGCTGGATAGCTAGGGAGGAAACACTAGACGGTCTGGCAGAGGGTTAGGGAATCTGGGCTGGGATATGAAAGAAAGAAACAGCAGGTGTGGAAGCTCAGGTGAGGGGAATGAGCTGATCCTCGGGAACCATCTGAGAGGAGTGTTAGTGATCAGGCAGGAGGACCCAGAGCAAAAGGCATGAAATAAGGTGAAAATAAAGGTGTACTTATGACAGCATCACTGCACTTATTGACCATCAGTGGATAAAACAATCCTAAATTCTAAATTTTAATAATGAATGTATTGTCAATCAAAATGTCAACTGTTGTCTAATTTTCTACTATTTTCTTTCTTTCTATATGTTTTATCTACAATAAGCATATATTTGAGTTGGTTTTTCCCCAAATGCTAGCACGTGTCAGATCCAACATGTACATTCCCTGCAGTATAATCTGCCAAAGCATGCAAACGTGTGAAGTGTCTTTCCACAGTCTGTTCGCTCATGTAAAGCTGTTGGCGTCTCAGCTGACCAGTATGTTTTTCATTTCCCAGAGAGATCTTGGCAGAGATCAAACGTCTCCGCGTCGAGCACGACGCAGCGTGCCAGGCCACCACCAACCCAACTCTTCTGGCCGAGCTTCGTCTGCTCAGGTAAACACAGCAATCAAACCATTTGTCCGCCTTACATTTTTTTTTTTTTTTTCTACATTGTTTACCACAGAGTCCGATTTTGGCGTGAAATGTGCTGCGTTGCTTTGCAGCACAGAGGGAGAGTGTTTTACGGCAGATGGTGATGGCAGATGGCGGTTTTTGTGAAAAGTCAACGTAAAAAATCACTGCGTACATGTTTATGCTATTTAGGTTAAAAAACAAAATCTCCCAAGGGAGAGAAGGGAAACTTGATAAAGCAATAAAAGTGGCGGTAATGAGGATGGGAGGATAATGGCAGTGCAACACAGAGCAGCTTAAATCTACCGTGTATGTGTTTTTATGTGATCATATCAGATTTGATCTTGTGCTGCAAGTTTTTATTTGTAGAAAAATCAGACAGTCCTTGATGGTGGTGGTAGCAGAATGGATTGCCGACAGGGCCTTTTTGCATATGGCCACTCAGGGGCGCCAAATTCAAAAGATTTCAAATCTAGCCATAATGGCTTTAAGTTGTGCAAATCCCAATTTGTCTAGTTTACTCCTTTTGTAAGTGGTTTTGACTAGGATATTCAAAATATACTGTATGAATGAAAGGAGTATTTGGGCCTAAATTCTATGCATTTGTAGTGAAAAATGACATCATGACACATATTTCCTAATACTTATAGAGTTTATTACCCTCCTCCTGACTCCTGATAGAAATCTGTAGAGGGCACACTAGTTTTGTACCATGAAAGAACAACTCTCTTCACATCTCAACAGTGGATGGTGTAACTACTAATATCATGTGTAAATTACAGTCATCATCGTTAATAGGGTGTCACCTCTGCCAACTCATTTCCTTCCATGCCACATGATATTAATATGAAGTTTCCGCCCTGTACCGTATCCATACATACATCTGTATCTTCTTTAAAGCTTGATAATCTTCGAGAACACTTTGTTATTTTTGTGGAAATTTCCTTTATATCCCAACAGCAATCAATAAATTAAATGTTCTGACATAAAATACGTGATTGTGGCTGTTGCAGGACTGTCATAATTCAGGCTAAATGTCTGTCTTCTGCAAGCTACTTTCATTGGAAAAGAGTTGGTAACTGTGCTGCGTATTTCGGCTTTATCATTTATAAATATATATAAATATAATATAATATAATGAATATAATGATAAAAATCATAATGATATAATGGAGTTATTGCATGACTCTTGCTTTATTTGCTGGTTTGTCCTAACATGTGAAGGGAAGCCAAGCAGGAAAGAAGAGTTGATGCTCCTGCTTTAATGTCCCACCCAGACCACATACTGTTGGGAAAAGACAGATTGTAAACAGCTTTCTGGTACGATGCTAGTTATGTATTCTGCCAACTCACCGTTTCATAATTTGAACCCATTTTGGATTCATTTGTATTCCCAAATACTTTGGTGGTCGGCATGAGGGCATATTACGTAAATGTCAACCGTCCTTCTATTTCTGACAACCCGTCATCAGACACGATTATGTATTCATGATGAGTTTGGTTTCAAGGTCTTGCGGTCTGTCTCAGAGGATCATGAGCTTCTCATGTTCTGGTCAGCTAGCTCTTTCCCATCCCGTCTCCTCAACCCTGAAAAATTAACCACCCAGGAAAATGTCAAGGATTTCTGATGTTTGCTTCCTTTGATCTCAAACTATCCATATGTCCATCTGTTTGCAATACGATTTGCATCTTCACTGGCAAGGCTCTCACCGCTCTTCTGCCCTTTCTCCTGGGAATCTTTCAAGGATGATCCTATGCTCAAAAGCCTACATGGGTTTCTTATTTCGCTAACTTGACAACGGTCTGCAGAAGTGAGGAGTCTTGGCCGTTTTCCAACTTTGTTTTATCCGCTCATCATGCTACCAACCCAAGCAGTCTGGACTGGAGTGTGTTACGGCCTACCTACATTTACACATGATATTTTATCTGGGTTATAGAAGTGGGTACTGTTTGTGGCTTGGTTGACCACATCAAATCTGGAGAAGTGTAAATGGGGCCAGAGAGGCTACTATCTCTTCTTGCAGCTTCCTCTATTTGTGAACCTTGTAAACCTCAAATCATTTCAGTTTCAACTGTATCTTCTGCCTCCTGTGAGTTCTTGCGCTCGGGTTCTTTTGTTGCTGCCTCCTGACAGTAATGCAGGGTTTTGGTGTGCGTTGCAGACAAAGGAAAGATGAGCTGGAGCAGAGGATGTCGTCTCTGCAAGAGAGCAGGAGGGAACTGATGGTACAGCTCGAGGGACTGATGAAACTCCTCAAGGTCACACACACACACACAGACACACACACTTCTATTGTCATACACAAGAGGGCAAAGTCCCCTTTTCTTCACACATCCTTGTGTCTGTCCTTGCAGTAACTAGACTCACTCTTCCCTTCCATATTTCTCCTTAAAGGGATAGTTGGGTGTTTTGAAGTCGGGCTGTATGAGGTACTTATCCTTTGTCAGTGTATGACGTATAGTACATGGCGGTGGGTGGTAGTACTAGCACGGGAACAGCAGCAAAACCAGCAAAAAGATTTTAGCCACCTAAAAGAAAGACCGACCTGAAAAAAATATATATTTAAAATCTTTTCCAATGGCGATCTGAACCTGGAGTGAAATGTACCTGCATGGTGGCTTTGAAGACATGGTTTTACAGCATAGGTTTCACTTTCAGATTAGTTTCTGATGACAATATAAAACACTGTAAGTCTTCTAGCCCACTTTAAAACACCCGAACTATACCTTTTAATAATTTCACCTCTTTCCTGACTGTATCTGACCTCTTCTTTTCCATTCTTTTCCTCCTCGTTTGTTTCCGACTGCCCATGTTGTGGCCCTGTAGGATGAGGAACAGCGACAGGCAGTAAGTTTATCCCCCGTTGTGTTGGACTTCCAGTGTAAATGTGGGATTCAGCCTTCATGCCATGCAGGAGTGTAAAATAAGTCAACACTACAAGAAAGCTTCATTTTGGATCAATAATCCTCCTTTTCCAAGCAGTTACCAGACTTTTCCTGCATTGTGAAGATGATATCAGCTGCAGTAAAAATGACACGATGTCTCTAAAAGTCATTCATGGGGATTTGTAATAACCCTTATTAATCCGTCTCTTAGGCGCAGGCGGCTGGCTCTTCTCATGCCTCTCCTTCTCGACCGAGCCCATCAACCGTCCGCTCTGTAGGCGCCGCCTCTCCCCAGGCTCACATGTTCCCTCCTCAAGATTCACTCGCTGGGGTTGGTGGTGACGTACAAGAAGCCTTCGCCCAAGGTAAGGCTGGAAGTTGCACCAGGGTTAAAAAAAACATTCATAAAGTACTAATTGTTTTTGGTTGCAACCATGACTGATGGCTATGATTTAGTTAAAGCTCTGAAACAAAATACAATAAATGCATCATCATTGGTCCTATAATTTAACCTCTTTGAGACACACAGGAGACATTCATTGTAAGATTTAGGCCTAATCTAACAAGATTTACATCAATCTCCCTGTTAAGACTTTTGGCTTTCATATATATATATATGTATATGTAAGTAAGGGATATCACATGAGTTTGAAAAAACTTCCCACACAACTGCTTTTCTAAACTTGCAAATGAAGAATTTAAAATGAATCAAGCCATACATTTGAACTCTAACCCTATTTAATGCTCATCTGTAAAGCTGTTGTTGTGTCGTTAGTCCGGCGTTGTTACATCCCCATGGATTTATTGAATCCCTGCTCAGCTACAAACACAAACTTGTTTGTTTCAAGCCAGTGTTTCAGATTAGTTACACCTTATTAACAGTTCTTAGTGCGCTGTAAAACCTGTAGCCTCTAATACAAACCGCTTAACAGGAACAATTGAAGAAGTATCCCATTTGAAAAGGAAATGATGTGCACAATAACATAGCGTGTTTAATAAGACACAAATTCTCCACATTATGAGAACACTGGAGCATTAAATCAAATCAGGGCTGAAATCCAAAACTCGTTCTAAGCTTTGCACTTCATGTTTTTATGAATTCTGCTCGGCTTTAGATACAAATGTGTTATGTGTAAAAGAAAAAAAAGGGACAGTAGAGGTAATTTAAAAAGTGATTCCTTATCTCACTGTAACATTTAAATTTACACTGTTGCCCATAAAGTTGGAATATTTTCTTTTTAGAAACAATCCTTTGGTTATTCCTATTGTAATGCATCAGAAATCATTTTTAACCAGGTGCAATTATTACATTATGGGTCCCAATTACCCAGGTGAACTGAATTCATGCATAACATTTGTTACGCACTTTAAAAGACAAGACATTTGCAAACGATTCCAACTTCATGGGCGACCCTGTATATTACTTTAAAGGACATACTTGGTTGTTGTGCCACAGTGAGACAGTATAAATGTCCTTGTCCGGTAACGTTCTGTGTCCTTTTCCTCACATCTCTCGATCCCAGGCGCGAGAAGGAACCTGAGGAATGACCTTCTTGTAGCAGCTGACTCCATCACCAACACTGTGTCCTCACTGGTCAAAGAGCTCCACTCTGGTACACACAGATATACTACACACACACACACACACACACACACACACACACACACGTTGATGGTATCCTGCTATTTTGACGTCTTTTAAGCTATAAAACTGAAACAAAAATATAAAATTGTACAATGAATCTTTAGAAAGTAGTGACATTTTTTTTGTTTGTTCATACGTTGCCTTTTTTCCTGCTCTTTTCTGACCAGATGATGTTCGGGAAGAAGAGGAGAGATTGCTGAATGGGAAGGACAGAGGTAATTTAATCTCTTCAGTATCTCATGTCATCTTTTCCAATTGATCCTAATCTAATCTTTCCTCGCTCCACTTGTTGATTGTTATCATTATTCATCTTTGCACTGGGATCAACATCGATTGATGATGAGACTAATCTTAGTCTTGGAGAATAAGCACATCTATGGCCAGATGTTAGTAATAAACGTTTTTAAAAAGTTGTTGGAAAACCAACACATAATAAAAAAAACCTTGGAATATATTAATAAAAATAAATCTTTAATAATGCATCATATTTTATAAGCTGGAGTAGAAGTTTAAAATACCATGTTCTGGATATATTCAAGTATAGTACAAGTTCCTAAAAATGTACAGTACTTCCTAAAAAGTTTCTAAAAATGTACTTTCTATCACTATTAAAAGACATGAGTGGGTAAACAGCTGCTTCATGCAGAGTGATTTCATCAGAAGTAAATATTATAACAACATTGCCTGCAGAGAAACCTCAGTCACAGGTGGATACATCAGGAGCTCATTTTTAGTAAAAAATTATATCAATAGTTTGTACCGAATGACCGTTTGTATTTAGTTTCTGAATATATTTTAGGGAGATCATGGCACTGAATTTTCTTTTTCTTTTATACAAATAAAAGTCACCCTATCACATCACGAGGTATATTGACGAACACGGCCGACACACTTGTAGGTGCGGCTTTTGTGGGTCTGTGCGACCACGTGCACGGTCTCTATGTGACTCCACTAATTCTCCAGGTGCTGGAGCAAGCTTCATTAACATGCCGTCTCATTAGCCGGGCTTTATGGAGACCCTCTTCTTTACAAGAAGACTGCCTGCAGAGCTGAAGACGTGAAACTACATCCTAGTCTGCTCCCCGAGCCCAGACTCAATGCCTATAAGAATACTAACCTGCAGTACTAACCCACCGACCCACAGCCAGGCAGACAGACAGGAGGCCAGGGCTCAGCCCCGCCTTCAACACAGTTAAGTCTTAACGTTTAAAGATAAAATACTGTGTTAGAATGTCCAAAATAGAGTACTGCTCTGGTTCTTATTACAGTTTCAAGTAGAAACCACTTGATTTAGCTTCATACTGCACTATCCTCTGCTAACTGCTAACACACTTTCCTTCTCTCTTTAGCAGGTTAAAAGGATCGCAGGACAAACAAAAACAGTAAGTCATTCAATGTAATCAACCTTTTTTCCATTCCATAATAAAAACTCAGTTTGTGTGTTTTGTTTTGCTCAGAATGTCTTTTTTTTGTGGTGTTTACCTTTTTAAAACGGAATTAGATTTTTGGAAATATGCTTATTGGCTTATCTGGCAAGAGTCAGATGAGAAGAATGTTTCATGTCTGTGTGATAAACACATAGCCAGCAGCTGGAGAGCTTAGTTTAGCATAAATAACAGAGGAAACAGCAACTCTGGCTCTGTCTCAACTTGCCTCCCGCCAAAGCTCACTTATGAACACATGATATCTGATCTATTCATAGAAAAAACAAAGATAAAGACAAGATATTGTGCTTTTATGTGCTGGAAACACTCTTGACAGGGGACAATATATTCATGTAATGTTATTTCATAATTTAGATTGATAGAGCTTTATTGTCATATACAATAAAACTTTGTTGGGAGCAGTCTCTAGTTCACAGCTAGAAAAATGAATGAGACATTAATATAAAAATGTAAAGAGTGACTATAAACATGAATATAAAAACACAGCAGTTATTGCAAAGTTGTTGCACGAAGTTCAGTGTTATTGCACTGAGTCTGTTTTTGCAGTGTCAGGGGACAACAACCAAAGAGATATACTTTGTTAATAAATGAGGTTTAGAAGTGCTCATATTAAGATTTTCAAGATTGCTAGCACTTTCCCTCTGTTTCCAGCATTTATGCTAAGCTAACTAGCTGCTGGCTCACACTTCATATTTACCTTACAGTCATGAAATTAATATCAATGTATCTCTCAACAAGAAAGTGAATCAGTGCATTTCCCAAAATGTCAAACTATTCCTTTAAATCCAACTTGATAGAAGACAACTAATCAGAAGCTCATCTTGTCTTCTGTCATTCTCTCCTCAGGCAGAGTGATGTTTCATCACGGCCAAAGAAGACTGACCATGCTGACACTGAAATATCTCTTCTTGTATTAATCGTTAGCCAATGGGGGTTAGAGCTCCCCTGCCAGTCAACCAATCACGATGCTGGACACCAAACGGCCGCTGGGCCCCTACTGATGTATAGCTGTCATTCTGCGTGTCTGTCTTGTCACTGTGGATTGACTTTTGTTTTCATTTGATCAAGCATAGCTAAGCGAGGAATCTGAAACCTACTGATTTGTACTGTAGCGTGTGTGTGTGTGTGTGTGTGTGTGTGTGTGTGTGTGTGTGTGTGTGCGCGCACTCTGCGTTTTCGAGGGTTGAGTAAGTGAGAGGGGCGACGTGAAGAGGAGAGAGGTGATTTAAAAAGTGCTGCAAAGTTTCAGGATGGAAATACAGGATTTAACTATACTGTAGAGGAAAGAGTGGAAAAAAACGAAAGTCAAAGACGAGAATTGAGTTGTAATGTTTTAAGTTTAGGCACTGTGTGCTCAGTATTTATTGCTTTGATTTGGATTTTTGGCATTTATTCATTCAGTTTGAGTGTTTATGTGTACATGAGTGTGGTCTGGCCCTGCTGAGACGATAAGCTTTAATGGGGAGTTTCTTGCTGAATCAAGCCCAGCCAAGTGCAGAGTGGAAAGCTGAAGTCCCGGTCCTGGTCCAGGTGTCTGAAACCTGGAAGAGATTAGTGCCACGGGCGCTGGTGTGGGACTGCAGTCAAAGAGGAGATATCTGATTACTCTGTGTGTGTGTGTGTGTGTGTGTGTGTGTGTGTGTGTGTGTGTGTGTGTGTGTGTGTGTGTGTGTGTGTGTGTGTGTGTGTGTGTGTGTGTGTGTGTGTGTGTGTGTGTGTGTGTGTGTGTGTGTGTGTGTGTGTGAGAGAGAGAGAGAGAGTCAGAGTGAGAGAGAGTGTGTGTGAGAGAGTCAGAGAGAGTGTGTGTGAGAGAGTCAGAGTGAGAGAGAGTGTGTGTGAGGGAGAGAGAATATAAAACCATTTGCTTCAGCCGTGTGGCAACAGAGCAGCCTCCCCATAAATGATCTTTTAAAGGGTCAGTGTTAAAGTCGGGACTCAATCATTACACACACACAAACACACACACACACACTTTCTAAGCACTGCCTGCCAAATATAACTCCTCACACTTTGCTACTCTTTCGAGCTTCCTGAAAAATACAGGGGAATGTTGGGAGTTAAACGTTCTCTGTTGATGTCGAACTACAAGCAATGACCTAAAAAATCATCAGACTGATCTGATCTGTGTGTGCAAACCAAACATAAGCCAAAGTGACTTACTGAGCTCGAATCGGGTCGTGTCGATTTTAGTTTCATTAAGCAGATGTGAAATAATTCTATCAGAAATATGTTTTTTAGTATTTCCTTGTTTTGTTGAACAATTTTTCATTCAGACTTGGCCGCCACATTGTTTTAGACACTGTGTGTGTGTGTGTGTGTGTGTGTGTGTGTGTGTGTGTGTGTGTGTGTGTGTGTGTGTGTGTGTGCGCGTGTGTGTGTGTGTGAGTGTAAGAGAGAGAGTAAATTCATGACTGTTAGGAGGACAGATACGTCCTGACATGAAACCATCATCAGCTCTGAACCTGCCTCAGCTGACATTGTGAGTGAAAATTGTGTTTCATCTGCAATAAATGATATTTAACTGGTTCCCTTTGTCTGTCTCTGTGACTGTTGGAAGTAATCTCCCAGGAGACCAAATAACAGCAACATAAAAGCAAGTGTATGATGTTTAATTAAACAACTTTTACATTACGTTTCCACTACTATGTCAGAACTCTTCCGTGTGATAATGATATTTCCCTCGTGGTTTGTTCATGTCCGTGTGTGTTTTTTGGCAAAACAAAAACATCTAATGTAATAAGTCTGTGAAACAAGTTGAAAGTGACCCACTCGTAAAACTTCCCTGACTGCATTTCTAAACCCCATGATGTCACAACAACTCAAACCACTGTGAACCCTGCAGAGGAATAAACCGGTGGCAAATCAGAGATGAGCAGTACGCAGAAAAAAAGAGATTGACGTGAGTGCTTGATTTGAATGATTTACTTGATAACATTTTGGACTTATAGTGAACAAATGCATTTAAGGCAACAAAATTCAAGTATTTAGGCTCATTTGGACACAAATCCAGTGGTGGAAGAAGAATTTAGATCCTTTACTGAAGTAAAAGTGGCAACATTACAATTTAAAAATACTCTATTCCAAGTAAAAGTCCTGATCCAGTCCACTGGTGCATTATTGTAATATTAATATGATACATTTAACATGTAACTTTAATTGTCAAATAAATGGCGGGGTAGAAAATACCTTACAGTATTGTTGTCTGAAATGTAGTAAAAGTATGAAGTGGCATTTAATGTACTTCAGTTTGTACTTAAGCACAGTACTTGAATAAATGTACATATATATATATATATATTATATTATATTTCACAGCCAAAATGACATCATCTTTGAGTGTTATCCTTACTTGAATGTGAATAAATTAAATGCAGTACAATGCAATCAAAGTAGCTGCTGCTGTTAAAGATGCCCTGCATTAAAAAAAGTAAGTACAATTAGTATAAGTATAAGCATCAATATGTATTAAGTATCAGATGTATGCATCATACAAAATAACACCATTCTGAGTATTAAATAATATACATACATAATTAGAATATTACTGATGCGTTAATGCTTAAACATCTTGTCATTGTTCATGTTGGAGCTAATTTTAACAACTTTAAATAGTACTTTGGTATTCTCAAGTATACATCATAATTAAACAATTGACTCGATGCAGTAAAAACCCTAGAGGATTAAAAAGTACAATGTTTCCCCATGAAATGTAGCAGAAAATGAAAATACTACAGCAAAGTACAAGTACCTAAGCTTTGTATAGTACTTAAGTAAATATACTTTGTAAATTCTACCACAGAAGATGACACAATTCAACAACTTTCTTCTGAATAATGTGAGGCGAAACAAAATTGAGCCAATGTTTCTGGTCATAACCCAGTTCCTATAAATAAACACCCAATTTTTCTCCCGTGTGTGCGACTTTTTTTTAACACTCCTTCTGATTTAGTGTCCTCATTAGTATGGATGGGCAGTTCTTACTTTTCCCATGAGCTCCCTTCAGAGGTCACGACTCTGCGTGTGTTGTATATGTGCGTTGGTGAGAGTGTGTATGCGAGGTGGGGGTGTAAACTATAGACTGAATAAAGCTCATTGAGGTTGTCTGTTGTTGGTGACCTCACTGACTGCTATAAATAACCCCCATGCCACCCCCCACCACACACACACCCAGCGTTATGACCCTGTTTATTAGGGATCTTTACACTTTCTTCTTCTCAGAGGTCAAACGGAGTTTAACCTTGTCTTCTAGAGCAAAACTCAGCCGACGCAATAAAAGACAATTTGTTCTCACCGGTAGTTGAAGTAACAGTTAACTCCGAACAAAATAAACATTTTGAATCCGCTCATACTTCCTGTCTTTCCTAGAATACCATGTACACAGATGTTAAGAGAGCAGGACTCGACTTGTTGCAGCATGCATCGGCTTCACCTGCTGTGGAACCTAGAGGCATCGGACGAGAGGGAACCAACCCGCCAAACAGGAAAACGGGTTAATGTGAAGCACTCACTTGTGGGTTGCTGGTGGTGACAGGTAGCCTCGAGAAAACATGACAAAAGAACGTGTTTGTGTAGATTTTCTTTATACGGAGGGAGGGGTCGGAAAGGACAGAGGGTGTCGTATGCTCTACAGGATGTAAAGCCCCCTGAGGCAAATTTATGATGTTATGTTGGGAAGTATGAATAAAATTGACTTGACTGAAAACTCTAACGATATGATAATGGTTCCCGACTATTCTTGAGTTCATTTAAGGGTGGGAAGATGAGATGGGAAATAAGAAAACAAATGATGGTACTTTTTTGTCTTCTCTCAAAGTATAGCTTTCTGTTTTTTTGTTTTTTAAATAAAAACTGCAAAAACATTTTCAAGCCTCTACAAACTACTCAGAAAAGTGAAACCTAAGATCCAAACATCCCTGTGACAAAGGGAGTAAATATTAGATCAATTTGGTCGGTCACAAGTCAGAAAAGGTCAGGGTGGGACAATAAACCAAAGAGCCATGTGTGCTACAGGAAAATTAAGTCTGCTTCATGTCCTACAGTAACTGAAGTATCACTGATGCATAAAGTGGACAGTTTAGTACTGGTTAGTACTCTCTGTAACAAGCTGTTTGAACCACAACCTACTGTAGAAAGCAAGATGTCACTGTATGTTAACAATAACCTGGTAAAAAAGCCTATCAGCCCTGTGATAGACTGGTTACCTGTCTGTCTCTACATGCCGGCCCTGTGATAGACTGGTTACCTGTCTGTCTCTACATGTCAGCCCTGTGATAGACTGGTTACCTGTCTGTTTCTACATGTCTCCCTGTGATAGACTGGTTACCTGTCTGTCTCTACATGTCAGCCCTGTGATAGACTGGTTACCTGTCTGTCTCTACATGTCGGCCCTGTGATAGACTGGTTACCTGTCTGTCTCTACATGTCAGCCCTGTGATAGACTGGTTACCTGTCTGTCTCTACATGTCGGCCCTGTGATAGACTGGTTACCTGTCTGTCTCTACATGTCGGCCCTGTGATAGACTGGTTACCTGTCTGTCTCTACATGCCGGCCCTGTGATAGACTGGTTACCTGTCTGTCTCTACATGTCGGCCCTGTGATAGACTGGTTACCTGTCTGTCTCTACATGCCGGCCCTGTGATAGACTGGTTACCTGTCTGTCTCTACACGTCAGCCCTGTGATAGACTGGTTACCTGTCTGTCTCTACATGTCGGCCCTGTGATAGACTGGTTACCTGTCTGTCTCTACATGTCAGCCCTGTGACAGACTGGTTACCTGTCTGTCTCTACATGTCGGTCCTGTGATAGACTGGTTACCTGTCTGTCTCTACATGTCAGCCATGTGATAGACTGGTTACCTGTCTGTCTCTACATGTCGGTCCTGTGATAGACTGGTTACCTGTCTGTCTCTACATGTCGGCCCTGTGATAGACTGGTTACCTGTCTGTCTCTACATGTCAGCCCTGTGATAGACTGGTTACCTGTCTGTCTCTACACGTCAGCCCTGTGATAGACTGGTTACCTGTCTGTCTCTACACGTCAGCCCTGTGATAGACTGGTTACCTGTCTGTCTCTACACGTCAGCCCTGTGATAGACTGGTTACCTGTCTGTCTCTACATGTCAGCCCTGTGATAAACTGGTTACCTGTCTGTCTCTACATGTCGGCCCTGTGATAGACTGGTTACCTGTCTGTCTCTACATGTCAGCCCTGTGATAGACTGGTTACCTGTCTGTCTCTACATGTCGGCCCTGTGATAGACTGGTTACCTGTCTGTCTCTACATGTCGGCCCTGTGATAGACTGGTTACCTGTCTGTCTCTACATGCCGGCCCTGTGATAGACTGGTTACCTGTCTGTCTCTACATGTCGGCCCTGTGATAGACTGGTTACCTGTCTGTCTCTACATGCCGGCCCTGTGATAGACTGGTTACCTGTCTGTCTCTACACGTCAGCCCTGTGATAGACTGGTTACCTGTCTGTCTCTACATGTCGGCCCTGTGATAGACTGGTTACCTGTCTGTCTCTACATGTCAGCCCTGTGACAGACTGGTTACCTGTCTGTCTCTACATGTCGGTCCTGTGATAGACTGGTTACCTGTCTGTCTCTACATGTCAGCCATGTGATAGACTGGTTACCTGTCTGTCTCTACATGTCGGTCCTGTGATAGACTGGTTACCTGTCTGTCTCTACATGTCGGCCCTGTGATAGACTGGTTACCTGTCTGTCTCTACATGTCAGCCCTGTGATAGACTGGTTACCTGTCTGTCTCTACACGTCAGCCCTGTGATAGACTGGTTACCTGTCTGTCTCTACACGTCAGCCCTGTGATAGACTGGTTACCTGTCTGTCTCTACACGTCAGCCCTGTGATAGACTGGTTACCTGTCTGTCTCTACATGTCAGCCCTGTGATAGACTGGTTACCTGTCTGTCTCTACATGTCGGCCCTGTGATAGACTGGTTACCTGTCTGTCTCTACATGTCAGGTTACCTGTCCAGGGTGTACCCTGCCTTCGCCAAGGAGGTGGTCATAGACTGATCTCTTGTGGACAAGAACACATACCTTGGAGTTCACCTCGACAACAAGCCGGACTGAAAATGTAGCACCGAGGCTGTTTACAGGAAAGGACTGAGCCGACTCTACTTCCTGAGGAAACTCGGTCCTTTAATGTGTGCAGCAGCATGTTGTAGCTCTTTTACCAGTCTGCTGTTGAAAGCACAATTGTCTTTGCTGCAATCTGCCGGGGCAGTGGTGTCAGAGCCGGCGACCAAAACAGACTGGAAGGCTGGCTCTGTTCTGGGAACCATCTTGGAGCCGTTAGAGGTGGTGGTGGAGAAGAGGATGCTGCACAAATACATTTATAATGCCACTTTCTTTCCATTTAAAAAGAATATCTTATGTTATGAATGCTTATCCTGCTAACCTATACTTAACGCTAATTGTCTAGGGCTCACTTTGAATTCAACCCATTCTTTTTCTAAACATTCATTTCCAAAATATAAATATTGTCTTGGCCACTACAGTGTTTTTATTTGTTTATTTATTTGGCTGCAGTTGAGATGGGTTCTGCTGTCTGAGTAAACGAAGCGTGTCCTGGTATAGATTCAACATGTAAATTAATATAAAACGTTATATACCAACTCATCAATTTATTTGAATGATGTCACTAAACCTCCTCTGGAATATTTCTAATGTCCTTCTCAATGTACTTAACCAGAACTTGTTCTTCCGTTCAATTTGACTCACGGCTATTTCATGTAAATAGCCGTTTTTGCTAGCTAACTCGTTACTTGTACACCTGTCTTCACGCGCTTAAGCGTGCGCTCGTGCACGTGCGTTTAATCGTGTCGTGAAGACTTTAGGACCCCGCGGAAACTTTCTCTCCGGTGCGGCAGCCCTCTGCGGCTCGTGATAGAGCGCGCAGGCCGGTTGGTCGGAGGGAGAGAGAGAGCGAGAGAGACAGAGAGAGAGAGCTAGAGAGAGAGAGAGAAGCAGGCGGGGAGCGCGAGCCAGCAGCGAAGAGAAGACCTGGTAGAGCGCGAGGAGGGAGAGAGAGAGAGACAGAGAGAGAGAGAGAGGGGGGGAGTGAGAGAGACCGAGAGTGAACGAGAGGAGAGAGAGCGACGACTGTCAGGGTCCGTGTACCTGAGGGACGGACGACACGGTAAATATAAACATTACATTTTGGCTCGTGAGCGCACGCCGACAGCCGTTAAGTTAAGCTACAGTCATCTCCTAAAGTCATTACTCGCGCGCTCCGAAGCCAA
Organism: Eutrigla gurnardus; assembly: GCF_963514095.1. Classification (NCBI taxonomy): domain Eukaryota; kingdom Metazoa; phylum Chordata; class Actinopteri; order Perciformes; family Triglidae; genus Eutrigla; species Eutrigla gurnardus. The sequence continues at coordinate 14,093,227 of NC_139927.1, forward strand.
ACCGTTGGTTCCGTTTTAGTAGATGATGTGCGCGTGAAGACGGAGCGGTTCGTGCACGGGGCTTGTGAACTTGGTGAGCTCTTTTGTACGGCGGGAGGAAAATCACGACAACCGTTGCACGAGTGCGTGTTAAACGTTGCCCGGTGGCGCGTACACACCACCTCCCGCCCCCCTCCTCCCCAGCCCCCCCCCCCCCCCCCCGACAACAGCAGGTAACGTTAACGCGGAGCGCAGCGTCCTCTTCTTCCACCAGATGCAGACAGACACATCAGCGCGCGGAACCGTCGCCTCCGCGGAGAGCGCGCGAGCGGGCGGGCGCGCGCCTGCTGAGGTTAACGAGTGCATTCAGTCTGAAACGCGGCCCCGTGTGTGTTTTTTTACCTGACCCAAAAAGCTTGTGGTCGCTACACACTCAGGCACGTGTCTCCCACCGGCTGCTTGCCCCGCGCACACCCTCGCCGGGATTGTACGCCGTTTGTGAGAGGCCGTCCGGTAAAGGCCGCTTGAGGTCGCTCCCAATATTAATTGTCATAAAGCTGTGCTCCGTCAAGCTATCAGGGAAACTACGACACTTCCGACGTGGATTTTAAAAATAAAAGGCTCTGCGGTAAACATATCATTGCCGATAATGGCAGGATTTTAATCATCGCCAAATATAGTGCTCACATTTATCCAAAAACTGGAACCAGTGAATCTGTGTTTATATAAAGATATGATCTAAACAGTTAATCATTACCAAATAGTTGCCTATTTATTTACTTTGAATCAGATAATCCATCAGTGGGCAAACTGTTTCAGCTCTTATATTTTTGTTTGTGAGTTCATATGAGTTCATATGTCATGTCCTATTTTGTCTGGAGATTTGAGGGTTTTTGTGACCTGTTTGCAGTTATGTTATGTTATAAACAAAACTCAACACGTTGTGGGTATGGATTTTGGGGATCCAATTGTTTACATACTTACATTTCAACAGTTTTAGGCCAACAATAAATAAGTAAATAGATCAATGAAGGATTCGGTGTTTCTCCATGATCGTTTTATTCCTGGAAGTGTGGAGAAGCTGGATAAATAAGCCATGACAAATCTAATTTAATGAAACGTTTTAGAGACTTAATTGTTTGGGCTAGGGAAATTTGACTTATGACCTCAGATGACCTTATCATTTCTAAAGTATTGGTGACTATTGTCTATGTTTATAGTACAAAACACCCATGTTCTGTAATGCTACCATAATTATTATATAATTATCTTTAGATCAGAAATGAACTCTCTCAAGCAACACCCAGCTCTTAATAAAATATTACATAATTGATCTTCAGGGACAGAAATATTATAACAGCAGCACAAAAGAAAGAAAGCAGATAATAAAGCCATTTGAGTTAATAAATATGACAAAAAAAAATTGTTAGATGCTTTTATTGTGAAGACCAATCACCTACTTCCCTCTCTTATCACTGCCTTCCTCTTATTACCTTGACATACCTCTGAAGCTTTTTCACTGCGCAACCATTTCTCCTCCCACCAGTGCAGGCTTCTGCTTGGGCCTTTGACTATGGTCTATGTCAAACCACTGCTGCAGGGAGGACTGAAACAATTTAAATCAGTGTGTATGGACTTGCTATAGGAGTGAGAGGTGTGTGGGTGACCTAAATATGCAGAACTTGGAGGGGCTGTTTGGCTGGAGCCTGGAGCTCTTGCATGGAGCCCCCGGGGGTGAGGGGTGGATACTGTACACCCATTTCTGCGAAGTTTCCACCCCTGTCTTTCCGCTGGTAACCCTGGCCGGCTGCCTGTTGTGTTAACAGTAGGTGATGTAAGGCCACATCGTGAGGAGTGACATACTGTACAATACATCTTGAGGAAAGCCAGACATATTGGCTGCACTCACACTGTGCTCAAATCTAAGTCACTGCCGAGATCCCATTTTGTTTTGGGCGCACGCAAAACGTAGTATTTTAGGCTCCTTTGGTCAGTGCCGAACAAAAACACACTGGACATGGAAGTCACAAAAACACACTGGACATGCTCATGCATGAGTAAATACGCTTTATGGAGGCCAGGTTACTTTGATAAATGACAACATGTATAGTGTTATTTCTATAGTGTCAGTTGTTTTTATTGTGTTGCAGCCCTAAATTACAACACAGTGGCTGGTGTTCATTTAGATGAAACCAGATGATCTAAATCAGTGCATGGCTTTAATCTTAATCTAAATCATTGTGTGGGACAGTGAGTATGTGGTAATTCGATAGTTGCAGGTTGCATGTTTTTTGAGGGTAAATGTGTCAAACTCAGTTAATACCTTTATTGTTTTCTGCTGATATAATGCTCACATACTGTATTAAATTGAACTGAGTGTGAAACACTAACAGACACACCTGTGGCAGGACAGTGTTGCACAGGTTGGTTTATGGTCTATAATGAAGCTGCCATGTGTAGTCTGCAGTGTGTTTTGTATCTAACGGGTACTTAGAGGTAACAAGATACTTACACAAGGCAAAGAGACAATCATACACTTTGTGATATCCTTGATGTAGAAAATAATAAGAAATACTGGCAGTAGCCTTGTCCTTTATTTTGGTATATTAGAACACCTTTTATTATTTTTTTAAATGTCAGATCTATTCAGTGAACTAATTTACGAGGAATATGCAAGGTGAAATCTGAAGGTGCAACAGAGGCAAGCAGGTGTTACACCGTATTCTGTGGCTCCATCGGTGTTAGTTTCTGGTTAAGCATTGCAGAAAGGTTAGGTTGGGTTCAGGTTAAGGTTAAGGTCACATTTGAGTTGAGTCACAGAAAATGATCAAAATGGTGAGTGTAACCAATGTTTAAGTTGTCAAGAGGAGTTATAGCGTGTTTGAAATGGCTTGCCCGTTTAGCAGTTTGCATGCAAACTCAGAGTCAGAGCAAGCTGTGTTGAATTTGAAGCATCACTTTGCTAGACTCCACCTTCTAACTAACTTTAGGCGTCACAACGAGGTCTGTTGGTTGATCAGATACGGGCCTCAGGACCAGATATGGGCACGTTTTGTTGAAGTCTGTTTGCCGGTCGTTGGTAAACGCCCTTTAACAGTCTCAAGAGCTTCTGAACACAAACCTACCACCGGAGCAGCCGGGAAAAAGCACAAATCCAAGCAGATCCAAATCAAGGTTTCACCATCCTTTGCTTGCTCAATAATTATGTCACTCATTAACTTCCATACAACAAATATGGCGCGATGAGACAGAAGAGAATCAAAATGAGTACAGGGTCGCGAATGGCTCCTCCCCCTCTGGAAACTAGCTCCTTCAATGACGCTTGTGCTGGGTCGTCAGGAGTCATGACAACCATCAGATTGGAGTGACGTCATTCAGATGTGATGTGAGGGTTTAGTTACGGAGTAGTGAAGCAACAGAAAATCAATTTGTAGCGATTCCTCATTTATCTCACTGTAAAGCGGGGGAGTCTGTGTTCTTCCCATTTCTTGAGAACCGTTTAATCTCCTGAATGCTTTGTGCGATTGCAGCCACATCTGGTGGACACGTGTAGATATAATGTCGTAGTGGTCATGCCAAATTTGGAGGCATTTGACTGATGGGATGTCTGTATACGTGTGTGTGTGTGTGTTATCTCCGCATATCTGAAGAACCATTCATCCCATCCACTTCACACTTGGCGGTCAACTTGGACTTGTAGTGTCGAAGTTGCTGCAATTTGGACACGTTCAATATGATTAAACTTTGATTTAACAAGCGAACAGCGCTCTGTGAAGCAACGTTACAACCAAACTCTTATTCGCTTCGCGGAGTCAAGGGGATGACAAGTGGTTCTCGACAACGCTGCAATTTGTTGTCACCTTAGATTCCAGGAACTAGTGATGGAGATTTATTGTTATCATTATTCATTTATTTTCCATTAGACGATTGATAAATGCCAAAGCAGCAGATGTGTTGAAGTTGATCCCAGTAACCTTAAAACGCACTCTGCGACTTTTGTTGCATGTCTTCCCCCCCCTCTCTCTTCATGTTCCCTGTCTGTCTCTTCCCTCTGTGATTAAAAATTGTCCCCCAAAAAATGAACCACTATTGATATTAGTCTATTATTAAGAGATGGCTTGAATCAAGATAACAGAGATCATGCAAGAATCGCCGTATCGCATATCACACAGAAACCATCTGGAGCGTGAGGTTACCTGTTTATATTTATCAGTAAATAACAGACCCCGTGTCCCGTTTGAGGGGAATAAAATTTGATTTAGGACACGTTTAATTTGTCACGTTAGCCTTATAATGAAACTGGACTGTTTAATCTGGCTACATCAATCAAAGACTGTGACCGCCATGTTGTCAGCTGCCCTGATTCCAGCAGATTCCTTTGAGGACACCTCAGTGTGTGCGTGTGTGTGTCCATAGATGTGTGTTAACCTGTTGCTGCTCTGAAATTGAATATTTTCTGCAGAAATGTTTCTGTCTCATCAATCAATTACAGTTAATTTGCCTTTACATCCCTAACCTAACCATCTCTCTCTCTGTCTCTCTCTGTCTGTCTCTCTCTCTGTCTCCCTCCCTCCTGTGTGAAAGGATGAATGGATGTCAGCCACACACTGAGAATGATTTCTGACTCAAACGTAACACATTTCCGTAGACCACTCATGTCATGCTGTGTGCGTTTTGTTTTCTCTTTCCTCTTTAGGAGAGGGGGAGGACTGAGCAAGCGAGTGATCGTCCGGCAGACAGGCAGACAGGCATACAGACAGACAGACAGACAGACAGACAGACAGACAGACAGACGGATTGAATGAAACTGTGCCCGTTACTTCTGAGGGATTCCCCCATGTTTTGATTTGCTCCATTTTTTTTTTTACTTTCTAAACTTGGCTTTCACCGAGCCGCTCCCAGCCATGCCATCCAACAGTCCTGCGGACGCCGAACCGCCAGAGACACCAGAGAACGACATCACCAATGATGCGGTGAGTCAGAGAGAATTATTGTTAATATACAGTGGGAAGTAAAGTACAACTACTCATGTCATGGAAAAATGTGAAACTAGTAAACATTAACAAGTCTTTTGTCATAACATTGTATTAAAGGAAAACACCACCGCATTTCCATACTGAACTATGTTCTGCTCTGATGTTAGACGAGGTGATACATACCTCCCTCTCCTCTGTGCGTGCACTCAATGGCTCTTGCGCGCACTCTGCGCAGCGCTAATTTGCTAGCATGTAGCTTGTCCCAGTATATTCCTTAGGATTCAAAGGGGGGTGAAGTTAGAAGCGACCAAGCACTTCCACGTTGTCCCTATTTAAATACGGTTACGTGAGTAGTTACACGACCCAAGTTTGGTTACACAAAATGAAACATGCTAATTTTTCTAAGCGGATAACAAGGATAACTATATAGTATGGCGGAATAACAACTGGAAGCACTTCGACGTCGGCGCAGTAATATCATCACTCCGCTCCCCCTCTTACTTCCGTCAATAGAACCTACGTGACCTGCACGCCGTCGCCTGCACTACCTGTAGTAGTTTGTGCACAGTTGAGGAAGCATCAGGTTGTAGTAAGATAGTTTGTGAACAATCAAACATCATGGTTATAACGTGCATCGTACAGGGTTGTGAAAACAAGCAGAAGGTATATAGTCCCGTCATGTTTTGAGTGATGATATTACTGCGCCGACGTCGAAGTGCTTCCAGTTGTTATTCCGCCATACTATATAGTTATCCTTGTTATCCGCTTAGAAAAAATGGCATGTTTCATTTTGTGTAACCAAACTTGAGTCGTGTAACTACTCACGTAACCGTATTTAAATAGGGACAACGTGGAAGTGCTTGGTCGCTTCTAACTTCACCCCCCTTTGGATCCTAAGGACAAGCTACATGCTAGCAAATTAGCGCTGCGCGGAGTCCGCGCAAGAGCCATTGAGTGCACGCACAGAGGAGAGGGAGGTATGTATCACCTCGTCTAACATCAGAGCAGAACATAGTTCAGTATGGAAATGCGGTGGTGTTTTCCTTTAACATACAATGTATGGAGTCAGGATTATGCCAAAACATTGCCGTCTCTTTAGATAAAAAATGGAAACAATAAATCTCATAGCAGGAGACAAATTCCTATTTTACTTTGTAAAATACATGTGAGGATCTATTTATGTATTTGTTGTATTTATTGAGTATATCTGTACATTTCTAGACATCAAAACGTACAGAAAATACCTGCATCGAAAACTAAAATGTAAAAGTTTTTTATAATGGCTTTTAAAATTTCCATGATTGATCTTTAAATATAATTTAAGATCTCATGATGTTTTTTAATAGATTTGAATGCAAATGTAATTCATTCATTCACAACTCCATTTTGAAATGCATCAGGGTTTGATAAATTCTTATGAAGTTAGTATAAATAAACACACAGAAAACCTTAAAAACAAACACTAAATAAAATGTTACAACAAGTGTAATAGTTGTTGAGACTAGTTGTGTTACCGATGCGGTAACGTAGAAGCAGTGTTTCAGCGCAGGTGGCACAAACGAATTAAAACACTGGTGAGTGATTTAAAGTGCGGCATGGCATCAATTTTATGGAGCTCATTATTGTGCTGTAATGATATAATTACATCCATCAGATAAAACATATGATATCGTTCCCTCTGTACACAGAGTATTAAATGGAATAAAGTGAAATACATCTGTAAAGTACTACGACCAAACATTTGTGTTTAAATCAAACCCAGAGTTAATACACTTGCACTAATACCATCTCAGCTACTTCTACTGTACCATTACTCCTGTTACTGTTATTATTGCTGCTTCTATTATACATATTATATTACTACTAGAGATATTTTTGCAGCCACTGATATTTTTACACCCACCACCAGTTTTACTACAGCTATCATTACCACTTTACCTACTTTAGTTGAGAGCGTCTTTTTAGCCAACACACACAGAAGATCTGGCAAGTAACACTGTGTGTGTGAGTGTGTGTGTGTGTGTAATAATTAAACTTACAGTTATTTATTTTCATTCACTTCATGCCTTTCTGCATTCCACACACTCACCCGGCCACATCCAGGTGAGACGAGTAACAGTGCTGCAACTCTGTCTTTTTTTTCTTCTTCTTTTTTTTACACAAATGAGCACACACACACACACACACACACACACACAGACACACATTAACACACAGACACACATTAACACACAAAGTGAAAAATGGCTCCTTTCATTTGCGCCCCCGGAGCCCAGGGCAGCCCTCGTAAATCTGTGAGAAGTTTGAAGTTCATTCTATAGTGCTGCTATATAAAGAGCCGTCTTACTCACTTACTTCCACATTCACGCGCTGGCAAAGAGCCAACAAATACAAAGTTTCCCTTTGTAGAGGGTTTTTTTTTGTTTGTTTTTTAACTTCCTGAAAACTTAACTCTCAAAGAGTAAAAAAAAAAAAAGAAAAAAATCTGGAGAGAAATTCAAGTGAGTCACAGTTTGAGGACGTAGAGGAGACATGGCGAGCGATAGAAAGAGAATAGAGGTGAGTGAGGTTTGGGTCCAGATATAATCCATGACAGAAGCTACAGCCTGAATGTTGAAGCTAGAAAGAGGGTTCTGTGGTGTTCAGACATAATACATGCAGTCGTAAATCACCCTGGGGAAAAAAAAGGTTACACAAAGACTCAACAGGTCCAAAATTCAGACTTCAGACATCACCTTAATGTGCGTGTATAATGTAACATTGAACCGTATGGTACGAATGCTATGAACTGGAGGATCTGCAAAAGAAAAACACTATATTCTGAGAACGATGATGTTTATTCCATCTGAAGAAGATGGAATGTCACCATTAGTTGTCCGAAATAGCTACCAACATTATTATAACAGTAGCCAGGGGAGCGTGGTGCTTAGGATTGGTCAATTTGTTGCATCATTTTCAGTCCATCATATGTGACTGTGAAAATGTCCATTTTTAAATGTTCGTAATGTCTACATATTGATACCGTTAACTATAGGGTAGCCTTAAATGTACGTGTAAATGGTGTGAATCTGTAATGGAGGGGAAATCTGTTAAAATGAACGTGCAGACAGCTCTACTAAGTCATGATTAGGTGAGTAATAGTTTCAAAGTGATACGCAGGAGGAAAGCAGAAGAGGAGGGAGAGACAAGAAACAGGAGAGAGGCGGAGAGGAAGACGTACTGTAGGGATAGGGGAGAAAGAAAGAGGACAAGCCGTCTGCTGCTGATGCGATCCTCCTTTCCCTGCCTGGTTTGCAGTCTGGTTGCTTAGCAACTGCAATGGCCTAAAATAACCCACCAGCAGACCGAAATAGACCAAAGATGGACAGATTGGCCAGTGTGTGTCCGTGTGTTGACATATTTTCTTGAAGGGATTTGTTTTTAAAGCTCTATCAGTTTATATATGACTTAATTTTTAGGCTTTTATTTATTTATATTTTTCGTTTTTGAGTACATGTGTTAAAATGTGAGCGCCGTGATACAGACATGTGGAGAGCACGCCAGGCCGACAAGGCACGGGGCCATTACCCCATTCTAGCTGGTTGCTATGCTGATTGTCAGGGAAGTGACATTAAAATGTTTAGTCAGCATGGCGGCCCTGTCAGAGATGGTTGCTAAGCAGTTTTCCGCACCTTAGCAACCACTCCACTGTCACTGCAACAGAGGGTCCAGCAGGGGAGAGAGTGGAAGAAGGGAGGAAGTGCACAGAGTCAGGTCGTTATGATTGTAGTAGGAGTCGAGAAAAAGAGCAGATATTATTATTACACTATACTTGACCTTCTCGTACACACAACAAAAGAGTTTATTTGATGAAGAACGAGTGGAAGCAGCTCTCGGTTTTAAAGCTGACAGTCTGAAGTAGGACGATACAAATGTCTCATCGGAGATAATGCCATCTCATTTATATTCTTCAAAGGAATTATTCTCCCACAAAATTTGGAAAATCAATGACTCTGCCCTTGAATTCTTGAATAGAACCGTTTGTCTCTTTAAGGCCCCTACACATCGCCCAGACGTCCAACTGCCTTATCCGACCACTCTCCGCCCACTCTGTTGCCTCTCGTCTGACCCGTTCGGCAGAAAAGTTGCGTTGTACACACCGCTTCGACGTGCTTCCGACAACACAGCAGCGTGTACGTTCTGCGCTTGCGCGAGATGCAATAAGCCTCCTTAACAGCGGGTGGCGCTAGTCTCGTGCCAGTACTCCAAAACAGGAAAACAGGAAATGACGGAACGGAGTGCAGATAAAAACAATGCACACACAGTCTTGGTTCAGTATTCGTTCGACTCGAGAAGACCTTTGTGGACTAAATACTTGACATTTCTGGAAAGATGACTCTGGCTAGGGTGACACTCGCGTTGTGTGCTCTCGGGCTCATTATTTTACGAAGACGTCGTCTCAGTAGGGAACGAGTAATACGGAGAAACTCTGTTTATGTGGTTTGTTGTTTACCATCGTCACTTCCGCCCCGCCCACACACCGCCATTGGATACTCTGATTCGCTAGCACACCGCCAATCAGAGTATCCAATGGCTCAGACGTCCAACAGCCCACCTCCTCAGACTTCGCATGCTCAGTCTGATCAGACAACGTCCGCGCGGCTCCGAAAGCTTCCGACGCAGCTGTACACACCAAACATATGTGTTCCCGACCTCGTCCGAGCCTCTCCAAACGCTTCAGACGTCCAACGGTTGGGCCGGTGTGTTCCTGCCTTTACATGTCTCCACTGTGAACCAAGAATCCAACAGGGAAAAGTCAATAGAAGTGAATGGGGGCCATGTTAAACGACATAAAAACGATGTCAAAACATCTGTTTACAAAGTCATGCAGTATAATCCAGGGTCATTTATCCAGTTGTGTGCTCGAACACATGCATCTACACTAGAACCTCACCTGAAACACTTTCCCATAAACAGTTGCAAGCTTTGCTCAGGCGACTTGAGAGTCCGAAGTGTTTTTAAATAACAGTTTGCCGTGGATGCATGTGTGGTAGATCTAAGCTGCCTCGTTCACTTCAGCCCTACAAGAGTCTAGTGGTTTTCTCTTCTAACAGTGACATCTATTAAATTCCTGCCTGAGGCAGAGAAAAAAATGAAGAGAGCTCAAATATGAGTAAAAAGGCCTATAATTAAAATCACTGCGGCTGGCAAATTCTTGCCCCCCGGCTTAAATACAATACAATACTACAATACTTTAAAGTAACGGGGCATCTCACATGATGAATGTTTTGACTGATTAAATGGACATACAGCAGTTGTTGCTCATGTTATTTAGCCCTTCATGTGTCCTCTTGGGTCCAATAAAGATTTTGCGCAGGCCTGCGACTCGAACCTTTGCCCAGAGGCCATGTAAAAATAGAAAGTGGGGGTGGGGGGTTGCAGCTACCCAACAATTACCACTATGTGGGAGAGTACATTTACAGCTCTGGGAAAGAAAATTCTGACTAATCTGATTGTCAATGAGTGGATATCTTAGTAACTTTTTGTAACGGACAGTGGGGGAAACAAGCAGCGACTCCTCTCAAGCCTCTCTCATATCTATTCTTCTTGTCTGCATTAATTCCTTATCATTATGTCACTAAAACAAGAAATCATCAATCTTCAGGCACAAAGGCAAAGGTGGGTCATAGTCATAGTTTTGCAAGTCCAAACTCTAAACCATATGAGTTCTAAGTTCATAGTCATTTTGTGTCTTTTACTACATTTAAGCCGAGTTAGTAAGTACATTTAGCATTGTCATTTTACAGAAATCATTTTGTTGTTGAATAGTACGGTACCTTGACTTCATGTGTTGGAAGGTACATCCCTACTTTCAAATAAAGATATATTTATATGACGTTTAAAAGCTCGGTTGTGCCTCGGTTTGTTTCTGTGACAGTAAAATAAAAAGTAAAAAGAGAATGAAGGACTGATTTGCTTCATGCTTTATGATATTTAATCGGGGGGCCTTTGGGGAGGATCTGAAGTCACTCTAAAGTCATGAGTTGTTGTCCAAGTTGAGTTGAAATGAGGACGATCTTAGACTCTGATTTCCTATTTCAATATTAAAATGTTCATAAATTAGCTTTTATATTTGGAATCAGATTAACTAAATACTTCAGATTTCAACACCAGATGATGAGAAGGGTTGTGAACACTGTTTTGACCAATATGATTACGGGGATTTTTCAAACTGCAATTAGTCCTGATATGATGCTTTATTCAATAACACATATTTTTCTGTAGTTTGATATCATTTAAAAAGATGAAGACCGAGAGACTACAGCAACTTTCTCTCCTTCTCTGAAACACTTAGTCAATATTCTAGTTCACTTGGGCGTTTGTCATCTCAAAGGCATGCAATAAAATTTCAAGTTGGAGCCATGCTCCTTCAGTTCTGGCACCCGACGACACAACAACACAGCAAGATGACGTTTCCCATGTGTGTAACTTCTTTCCTCTGCTTTGCCTCCAGCTAACACTGTGACGTAACCATGACATCAAACGATCTATTGAGTGGTGCAGGGGTGACGTATTTTTGTAGGCCGACCTCGGAAGTTAGGATCAGGGTTAAAATTAACAGATGGCGCTGGATAAGGAACGATTCTCTTAAAATCAGCTGGAGGAAGCACATAGAAACACAATAACAGCTGTTTGTGGCTTGTCTCTCTTCCCCGTTCTCTAGTTGACTGAAGCTTTGCATCCCTTTCGTTTTCCTTCTGCCTAAGGATTGTTACAATGGGAGAAAATGGCATTAGGTTACATTTACAACCACGGAAAGCAAGCAGGCTGAAACCATGTCTCTTGTGATTTCAGTAGCATGCACACACACACACACACACACACACACACACACACACACAATACAAACACAACAATCAGGCTGTCCAATAAACAGCAGCTTAACGATATTAACAGGCATTTCAGACAATAACTTTGTGGTTTTAACAATTTTTTATTGGTACATGAAACTTAAGCAGAGCGGATCAATGGAAAAAAAAAACCTGACATGATTCCATGATCAGTCAATGATAGGCAAGACTTGACTAGATTTTTTTAAGAATCTTGTAGTAGTGTTTGTTCTGCGTATGCTCTCAGATAAATCCAGAGGCAGTCTAGAAATACTGTAGTACAACATGTATCCTGTTTGCTAAACACAGTTTTACTTCATGCAAACATATAATTAACTGGTTTTGTCTCTTATATTTTGCCCGTTTATAGCTTTAGAGTTGCTTTGTTCGATCAGAACTTGGCTGGGTTTGCTCAGTTTGCTTTTAAAATGTCTTCGGTTTAACTTCTTGTGAAAACGGTCGTAAAAAGTGTGACATTTAGCCGCTGCAGATACCCTAGTAACTGTATGCCGCGCTTTATTTCCTTTTATCCTGATTTCCAGTCACTGCCCCAGAGTCTTCCTTAACTACACCTCCCTGAATCATTGTTGCTTTAATGCGGCCTCACCGCTGACATCCATTACAGCTCCATACAGTAATTTGATGCTCGATGGCTCAGTGTTTGATGTGGCCTCCCTGTAATTATCCAGAATGAAGATGGAGCAGACCACGACAGTCCGGAGGAGGGTACACCGGCGAGCCCTCGCACCAAGCGCAGAGTTGGTCGTCCTGGCAGGAAACGCAAACAGCTGCTTCCTGTGAGTACTGTAATTATAGGCTGTCGTTGGCCTTTCATACTCCACACTGCTGCAGAGTGATTGATTACCTATTCGCCCATACAAAATCCCCCTGTCTAGGCTGAAAAGATATGTTAAACATGCACTGTTTCCAAGAACACTTTGCTCCACATTAATGCATTCACACCTGTGAACTGCTGAGATAGCTCAGTTTGAAAACACACACACACACACACACACACACACACACACACACACACACACACACACACATGTACATAAATCTGAGGACACACTTACTGCATTTGTCACAGTTTGTTTGAGAGATAATGTGACAGAGCACACACAACAGCTTTTATTGGTTGCTTTTACGTGTTATACTGAGGCTTTTTTTTAACCAGCAGTGTGAACAGATTCAGCATTAACCGTTGACATGTAATGCCGGCTTAAGTTCCTCATAATTTTGTCATTATTTTACTTTGTCAGTCTTGCTCCATCCCCCCACATTTTCAACGTACTTGCTGTTACCACCGTCCTCCCGTAAGAAAAATGATTTATTAGGACTTAAAGTCATAAATTCTGACATACAATCACACTGTACTCGCCGAACGAATGGCTAGGTATTAAAAATAAGCAGTCAGACGATCAAACAGGATCACGGTCTGGTTGCCAGGGATGAAACCTTTTAATTACCATGCCTGCTTTAGTTTTGCACCCTCTGGGTTTTCCTGGTACAGGGAGCGATTATTGGAAACAAATTGGTTGCTAATATCAAAAATCAATTCCTTCGCATTCAACATTCTTAACAGATGTGTCTGTCATTGCCCCGTGAAACCTATTTTTAGCTGATATCTGAGATCTTTGCTTTTACTCTGGTGAATACGATGTCTCTGTAACTGACAGACGTGATGGTTGGAGCTGTAGAAGAAAGAGTTATAGTTTGATTGATTTTTTAATTAGTTTTGACCACAAAACAATCGTGTTTGATTGTTTTTAAAATAGCATTTAGTTAGTTAGTTCGTTAGCCTCATTATATTTCAAGATCTGTTTTGTGACACTACAAACAATCAATATCACCACAGAGGCAAGTCAATCAGTTCTGTATTCATAGACATATCTCACATTCACAAGAATGAGAGGGAAAAAAAACCAACGGGATCTGACACACTCATTCAGTGAACAAATAAAAAGTATAAATACCATGTTGGAAAGAAATACAGCTTGTGTAGCTTAAGCTGGTCACTAATCTTTTTAAACAATAACCAGCATTGATCACAGCATAAAAAATAAGTATAAAAAATAGTAACTGCATTGGGCTGAAAGGGAAATTCATCCTTGCAAAGGTGCTCTTACTGGATGTTTCTACATTGCAAATATGCGTGTTCATGTGGGGAAGTGAACACTGTTACTTTCAAACAAGGTGAAAGTGTTTCTTACTTCCTGCGTGTTACTTGATTCTGGGGGTTTGATCTGGCAACCTTTCCGATCACCTCGAAGCCAGCAGCAATTATCTGTGAGTGAGCTGCATTATTAGTGTAATGGCTCTGAACCGGATATGAAGTATAAATGATTTCTGGTCTCTGGCAGCTCCTCTCCTTCATGTTTCTCTCTCCATTCATCCACTTATCACTCACTGTGTGTGTGTGTGCGTGTGTGGGGGGTGGGGGGGGGGGGGGGGGGGGGCTAAACTCTTTGGTCGAATCAGCAAGTCAATATAGCTAAGCAAACAACCCCAGACAGAAAGAAAAAAAGTACCGTGCGTTGTGTGTGTTTGTATATGTATCTCTGTCTGTGTGTGTGTGTTTCTATCTACATTTGCACATGTATCTGCGTGTTTGTGTGTCTGTGTGTGTGGGTGTGTGAATTTATATGTGCAGGAGAGCAGGTCTGATCATGCTTTGATGTCTGAGCTCTGACAAGGCAGGCGAGATAAATGTGGGTCCTGTCTCTCTCTCTCTCTCTCTCTCTCTAATTCACACACACACACACACACACACACACATGAACACACACATGAACATGTACACAAACACACACAAAGACACACACATGAACATTTACAGCACACACACACACATGAACATGTACAGTAACACACACACATGAACATGTACAGTAACACACACACACATGAACATGTACACAAACACACACAAAGACACACACATGAACATGTACAGTAACACACACACACACATGTACAGTAACACGCACACACACGCACATGAACACACACATGAACATGTACACTAACACACACACACACGATCATGTACAGTAACACACATATGATCATGTACAGTAACACATACATAAAAATGTACAGTAACACACACATATGATCATGTACAGTAACACACACATAAAAATGTACAGTAACACACACACATGTACAGTAACACACACACACGCACATGAACACACACGTGAACATGTACAGTAACACACACACACACACGCACATGAACACACACATGAACATGTACACTAACACACACACACACACACACACACATGAACATGTACAGTAACACACACATATGATCATGTACAGTAACACACACATAAAAATGTACAGTAACAAACACACATGAACAAGTACAGTAACACACACACACACACACACACACACACACACACACACACACACACACACACACACATGAACATGTACAGTAACACACACACATGAACATGTACAGTAACACACACACACACACACACACACACACACACACACACACACATGAACATGTACAGTAACACACACACACACACACACACACATGAA
This sequence comes from Eutrigla gurnardus, assembly GCF_963514095.1. Classification (NCBI taxonomy): domain Eukaryota; kingdom Metazoa; phylum Chordata; class Actinopteri; order Perciformes; family Triglidae; genus Eutrigla; species Eutrigla gurnardus. The sequence goes on from NC_139927.1 coordinate 14,108,618, forward strand.
CATGTACAGTAACACACACACACACATGTACAGTAACACACACACACACATACATGAACATGTACACTAACACACACACACACACATGATCATGTACAGTAACACACACACACACATAATATGAACATGTACAGTAACACACACACACACACACACACAAACATACATGTTACACACAGCCAATCTGCATGATAGTAAAAGGTGTTTGTTATACACTACTAGTCGACGCACCATCAGGTTGTAGTATTTATTGTCGTTGTAGCAGTAATGTTGTTCTAGTCATAATATTATTAGTGGAAGCATAACACTGGACTTCATAGCGTTACAGCAGGAGTAGTAGAAGTACCAGTCATAGTGGTCATGAAAAGGTAGCAGTAGTAGCAATAGTGGTAGTGTTGTTAGCAGTAGCAGTATTACTACAGTAGTAGCGGTATTAATCAAAGATGTAGCCGTGTTGATGGAATAAGAGAACACACAGATGACACCAAGTTCAATACAAACAAACAAAACAATAAATCCAATGTACAATGCTTTTTTACTGTTTCCATTCTGTTGTTTTTTATGAATCCCTGATGATCTGGCTCGCCAGAAACTATATTGTACAAGATTACATTTAAACACATCATGAGAAGGTTTTCATTTACCTTTGCCCAATATACATTTTTACTTTGTGTCTTTTAGAGCTTGAATGCAATTCAATGCAGCCTGCGTATGCTAGTTGTTACTGTAGCGCCGCTATTTAGCCCACCAGCTGCTAACAGCTAACTTTTCTAGCTCTCCTGCTGCTGATTTCAACGTGGATCTTTTGTTCACAGTGTAGCATCATCAGAGAGATTATCTGTCAATCCCCGGTACCTACGGAAAACTGGAGAAAAGCCCGACTTGAAAAGTCCAAAGTATCCCTTCAACATTGTAGTATGGCAGTATTATTACGCCTTGTAGTTGTGGAACAGACTTCTGACAGGGGCCTCGTGCCCATTAACACACTCATGCAGTGGAGTGAATCCAGGAATAGAGCCATTGTGTGGAGCTCAGGGTGGAGCTGTCAGTGACACTAACTATAGGGAGCCGAGACGGAGGGAGCCTCACTTTTCTTTGCTTCACTTACTCGCTCAACTCCATCACAAGTAATAACACACACACATACACACACACACACACACACACACACACACACACACAAACATGTCTCTACACATATTACTACAGTAGTGGTGATGCATTCACGGGTAAGGGGATTAGCCTCATGGTACTTACCTTTCAAGCTTCCAAGTTAGATGTCGGTCACCTCCTATTTCTTCTTTCCTTCCCCCCTCGTTTCTGTCTCTTTTTTTTCTTCTTTTTTTGCCACCAGAACCATGTGTGGACCAGCTGGTGTGTTTGTGTGTTGCACTTTAAACATTTCAAACTAGTTGGAGGTACAGTAGTTTGATACAGATATCGACGATTTTAACAATACTATGTGCTTTTCCATGAAAATTCCCTCACAGCCACAATCAATCTGTTGTCAGCCGATATAAATAATGAAGCTTTTTTTGCACATTAATAACTAGATGTGATCCAGAATAAAGCTAAAGTATAATTACTGGAGCTGTCACGTGATCTTACGCATGACTTGATAAACCAGATCCCTCGATTTGATCTCAGCATTTACAACCCGGTCTGGTTTTCTTTTAGTGTTTTCTGTTTTCCGGCCAAACCACAAAGGTCACAGAGACAATGTGGAAATTGTGATTGTGTTTGCGGTGTTCGACAAAAAAAGTGTCATGACTTGCAGCTGGTACATAAAAAACAACTTTTTTGGGTCAAAAGCTCTTTTATTTTACAACTCACACTGCAAGTAACCAAGAGTTTCTGTATCGCCGAGCTTAAATGTCCTTTATTGTGTTACAAACCACACAGATTAAACCTTTTAACTGCAAACAATGTTAAAACTTTAAATAAATCAACGCCTCAATCTGGTTCTTCATTTACCTGATAAATCTACTTTAAAACGAGTTGAATAAGATTTCATCCTATTGTGTTTTTAAAGGCCAGAAACTAATTTTTCTAAATTGAGTGTCTGAGGGTGTCAGTGGGGACCGAAATCTTTGCATGTTTACTGCAGCTCCAAGATCCTAATTTGACATTTAATTAGTACTTTAATTAGAGGCAGGTGTGCTCAAAAGTAGTTGACAGTTTTGTTTGTAAGAGAAGTCTGTTGTCTTTAAAAGCTGACTAATTAGAGTGATTAAGATTGTTTTCAATTCATGCATAAGTCTAAGTTCCACTTAAACTTATTTAAATCTTTTTTTCTTGTCATGTAATTAACATATACCTATGTGGAGATTCAGCCGGCAATTCTAAAATGCTGTTTAAAAAAAAATCATGTCAATCATTCTAAAGGGCACTTTTCATTTTATATACAAACCGATTCATCGAGAAAATGTCTGTAAAACATTGTGCTATTCAACAGCACTTCAAACTACAGCTTTCAAAATGACCATAGAGTTGAATCAACACTTACAACAAAAGCTCAACATTATCACCCTTGTGGAGGTAGGATGTATTGCAGGACTATTGCATTAGACTACTGTATGTTTTTACTCTTTGAAGATAATCATACTTCTGTAGACTACACAAGGAAATGGTAAAAAAAAAAAAAAAAAAAAAAATCACTAGAGATACCAATCTTTAGGCAAATGCTTCAGGTATGTGTTGTGTGTGTTTTATTATTTTGTATTATTTACTAGGGATAGCTACTTTGGCCAACATGAACATAGCAGCTATCCCTAGTAGCACCAACTTAATTAACAAAACTGAAACAAAGGAAATATAATTAAAAAAAAGGTGAGAAATATTGAGCCTAAAGAAGAAGAGCCCAGTGGAAAATGTTGCACAAGTGAACATTGCTATTCCTCTGGAGGCTGTTATGTTTTTGACTGACTAAAGCAGGGCACGGTTCAAGCTTAGACATGTTGAGTTTAGACATCATGTCACGTCCAGAACTTATTGTGGACGAGATTCACGGCTGCTATGATGTGAACTACTAATTATAACATATAAACATAAACATATGTTTGACCTCCATCCGTCACACTGATATTGGGAACAGCTACAAGATACTTTGCATATTTGTATTCTTTTCGGTGCACTATTGTTTTATTGTTTGCTACATCCTGTTCCCCCTTCAGCCTCCCCTTGAGTGCCATCAGAGTTTGATCTAACCCAAAAACCCGCCCTCTGAGAGGATTGCTATACTGTGCATGCAGCTCAAGTCAGAGGCGGTAGTGTCAGGTACTTTCCATAGCGTCTGTCACTCAAGATCGAGGTTAGACGCTAGAGAGAAGAGGAAGTGCAGGAGTTGTTTGAAAGAGTGAAAGACGAGATAAACCACCAGTGTACATGCAGCCGCCGCTGTCTGTGTTTGTGAGCTAAACTCATGCAGGACTACTGTAAATGTAGTCGGCGCCTGAACATCTCTCACAGTTTGAAGTCAAATGATCTCAATACAACTTTGAAGCTGCATTAAGCAATATCCTTTTATAGTGACACTGAACCAAATGACTAATGTGAATCAATACCGTAGTCTGCAGCCGCATCCAGGTCATAGTTTCGGCTCACCGGCCCAAATGAAAACCAACAAAACGCACGTGCTCTCGCATAAGGAAGTGTAAAACTGGCTTAGACAAGCCGGTTGTACACTTTCTGTTTTAGCGCAAAATGGCGGAGAGGCGAAGTGGCTGAAGAAACGTCGAATATAACAATCCAAAGACATCCAGATAATTTTTCTCAGGAGCTGAATTGAATTTACATTCGACATGTGGCCAAAAAGATGACTGCAAGTCCAGATTCCTCTGTTTCTGCTGAATGTGTAAGTAGTCAGTTGTTTGCTTAAAAGTTAGCTGTAGAACATGTAGTGTCAAAACTTTATTTTTTTGTCTCGTACTGTAATGGTAAAACATTGCTTAATGCAGCTTTCATTTCTCTTTGGGGTTAAAACGATACATTTTAAGGCCATGTGCGCACATCAAAGACTGGTACTGGTTTACTCGTTTTGATTTAATGTTAAAGAAACGTTCATCTTAATTCATACCATTATTTTTTGATTGTTTTGTGCGCACAGTTTGAAAACTCATGTGAGCTAATGTATTGCAGTGATTAGGTGTCCACAATTTATGTTTTTGAGAAGCTGCTGGTTGAATGTTATGTAGCACGTTTTACACCGATTTCAACAGCTTAAGCTGTTGGCTGTATTTAAATTGTTTGGATTTATATTTGTTTGAATGTGTATTTTGTGTTTCCTGTAATTTATTGAGGGTTATGGTTGACATGCTGTGAACAGAAATATTCCCCACTTTTGTATCAGCAGTTCATTTCTCAGTGTTTTGTCCCGACCTCAAGTGAACGTCCAGCTTCCCTGGTCTCAATCTCAATTTAGACATTTTTTTACACACTTTTAATGGTAGAAAGTCATAATCCTGCTCTGTAATACAGTGCAGTGAAAAACACAAAAATGAAATTTGGAGCTGAAGGTCTGTATCTAGTGTATATACAGACTGGAGACTTTAAAACCACAGCTGCCTATTAGAGTTTAATCCTGCATTAACTTTCAGAACTGGGTTGATGCAGTGGCACATAAATGGCCGTATACATGCACATAGCTATTATATAGCAATTATTTTTTAAAAGGGCAAGCACACAGTAATGCAAAATATACATATGTGTCTTTAGGCGGGAAGCTTTGGGCACTGAAAGAATCCACCTATATATCATATTCCTGTTTAAGAACCCAGTGTTAAAGGTGTGTGCTGGTGTAGTTCCGTTTGTCCCAAGGGCTACTTTTAGTCTTTAGGGTCCTCTGCCTTTTAACAGGCCTTCTCACCTGCTCATTACAGCCTTTGTGGGCTTGTTAGCACTACCTAGTGTAAGTGCAGGCTTTGAGCTTGACATTCACCCCTGCTCTCCACTTTCCAACTAACCATCTATAAAAATCTCTTGGCCTGTCAGCTACACCCATAAAGATCCCGCTAACCTTTCAGAGCAGACACTTGGTCAGAGTTTAGCATCATTAATGGCGGTGAGCTAATGGATAAACCATTGAATTAGAGAGTATACACAAGAGATTGTTTGAGTGCACAATAACACAAACTGTGTACCATCATCTCAATATTTTGCAGTGTCATTAATATACTTCTGTTCGGATAAGAAGGACATTTTTAAACCATACAAGCATTTTCTATTTATTTGACATTTTGTTAAATATGATTTGCCATTATATGTCATTTAAGCGTATTTTAGCACAACGAGTTTCTTGCACATGTGCTCATTAATCATTAGCACCGTTTACGGCATCAATAGCACTCCCCTTCTCATTTCATTAGTTTGTGTGTGTGTGTGTGTGTTTGTGTGTGTTAATGGCAGCTGGTGGTGTTTATTATACTGATCCAATGCAGACACACTCTGCTGGACGTACCTGCTCTGCATTGTACTAACAAGGGCAGACTAATAGGTATGTGCTTGTATTCCAGTAGCGCTTTGATTGTGTGTGTGTGTGTGTGTGTGTGTGTGTGTGTGTATGGTTATTATGTCTGTGTAGTCCTTTGATGAGTCCAGACGAGGGCCAGCAGCAGTTTTCTCAGACCTAGACTGTGCTCCGTCTATTTCCCAGGAGATGGCGACCTCTGACCCCTGCGCAAACGCCCCCCCAACCCCGCCTGAGGAGCCGGAGCCCTCCCCCTCCCCTCGCAAGAAGCGCGGGCGTCGGAAACTAGAGCAAACCGAGAAGAATAAGGGTATAGATTTAATACAAAGTCATATAATTCTTAATATAATATGACTTTGCTCGTATACAGTGATTAAAATGTCTAATTTTAATCTACAGTAGCCTTTGATTTACACTTAACACTTGACACTGACATTTTTGATGCTTTAAGGATATGAAAAGTTACTTAATCATGATGTGTCTAATATATATATATTCAATAGCATTATTTGTTTTTTATAATATTTAGAAGTCAAATAACTTTCAGATTGCAGGGTTTGAGGGCATTTCAACTTTAAATATGGATGCCAGGGCAAAGTGATGAAAACCATGAGTTTACCTCCTCATTAAACCTCTTGTTAAATCTGTACAAATGGACCATTTCCTGTAACTTTTCTTCTCCCGCAGACGAGCCAGACGACAGAAACTGTGACTCCCCCAGGGAGGTAAGAAAACAAGCTGCCAGCCTAGTTCTGATGTGTTTTTTTTAGTTTTTTAGTTTTTGCATCCAAAAATGAAGAAAAACCTTTTCTCACAGTTCAAGCAGATTTAAGAGAAAGTATATAACAAGCTTGTTTGTGTGTGTGTATGTGTGCGCAGGGTGAGACTGGCAGGCTGCGGAGGAGGCCAGTCCCCAGAGTGACTTTCCAGGCTGGAGATCCGTACTACATCAGCAGGAGACAGAGAGATGAATGGCTCAGCCGCTGGAAGATGGAGGTGGGAGTGAAACAGGTCTCTGTCTGTGTGAATTTAGAGCCACAGTAAGATGGAGGCTTTTATTTTCGTCGAAGCCCGATCAGAATAAAACACCTCAATCTGATTTAACCGGGCCGGTTTGAAAGATGGCATTTCCTCAGGTAAACAATCCTGATTACATTTTCACTTTTGGAATATCTATATGCTGTAAAAGCTTGACTGTGTAGTACTTAGAAGTGAAGTAAATCTACGTAGCGCGTAGTCAAACAACAGAAGTGCTCTGTGCTAAATGTTGGGTGATATTGCAAAGAAGATGTTATCATGATTAGCTGTTTCATGTGTTAGGCAATGCTGTTTTTTTTTGGTTTTAAATGTTTATTTTCACTCAAATAAAAAGAGAGAGCAGTCATAAAGATTAACTACTGAAGGTCATTTGTACTATTTTTAAAAAATGAAGTGAAGGCTGCAAGCTCAGTCAGATGACTATGCTGACGTGACATAGGCCTACTCCCGTCATTGCAACATTTAATGGCGGCTGTGTTACGTTCACGTGTTTGCTGCACAGAAGACATTAATGCCGTACATATTCTATATTCACACACAGTTTATTGCAGGTGAGTTGGCTGATGGAACTCCTAAGAGATATAAAACAGTCAGGGTATCCTCAGGTCTTGATAATCCTTAGAAAGCATTGAAACGTCATAATAATATCATAATATCTTCTCTTGCCTGTCATATCATGTGAGTTATAAAATATTTTTTTGTATCAGAATGTAAGCTATGAGAAGACATGATACCTATAAACTCAAAGTGAGAGTCAGTGGATTGTGAACGCAGGAGGCTGAATAGTTCTCTTTGTTTGAGTTTTAGTCAGCACCACCACACCTGAAGCAGTCAGTTTAGTTACAAAGCTCATCATCCCATAATTAGGTTAAGTCAATTTAAGCACAAACTTCAGTGAATCTTTGTTAATTGGTTTATCCAATTTTCGACCGTTTATCCGTGTCCAGTTAGCATGCATGTAATTCATTGTACTATTAGGAATTAGATTGATTATCTGCTGGGAAGCACTGAAAACAATGTGAACTCGATGAAGCCTGCAGAAACAACATGAATATATTACATAGGACTATTTAACGCAAGACATTTTGGCAGGTCACAGCAGGAAAAGCACAGGTGTAAATGATAGCTGATGGCTGAGTTCCATTTAGTTGGTTACAAGGTTGTGGTATTGTGCATGCTGATACACTGTTACACTGGTGTGTCTTACTGGAATAGAGAGTGTGTAAATACAATCGCCGGTAGTAAAACGTTAACGTGAGACTTAAATGAATGACGCGAGTATAAAAACATGTAGAAAAACGTACAAAGGTATTTGATGACGTGTTTTAAATCGTAGGACAAAACATTAGAATCTCTTAAGCTTGTGTTAACCGCAGACCTTATTCCAGGCATCTAACCAAAAACCCATTGACTTCAAGGCGAAGGAACCAGCGGTGTGAAAACGCTGACTCATCTCAGGGTTTTAGGACTTCTTCCTGCTTTTCCTACAATCACAAGCTAAGCTGTGAAGAATACCTATTCTCAAACGATACTTTACATGTTACTGAACATTTGACAGGACAGAGCTTTGTTTTAAAGCACTCTGTTGTCCTCAAAAGAATTCAAGATTCATTAGAAATGTCCTCTGGTTCTGGTTTATTCAGCAGATGTTAACCATTGCCTATATATTTGTTGGAACACATCTTCAGCATAAGGACATTTGTCTGTTTTGAGTTAAACCGTATATACAAAAAGAACCCAAACCACAGACATCTGAATATATTTTTTCAGGTCGTCAGCTTTGACTTTTCAGCCTTCATGACACACGTTTGTTTTGCGTACCTCCTGCTTGTAAAGTTTGTTTGTTTATACGTAAAGAGAGTGGAGCTTTCATACAGACACACAGCTGAAAGACGAATTTCCACATTTTATTGAACTAATTCAGCGCATCAACTGTATCATACAAATATGAATTGGTTTGAAGGATTTGAAGGAAAAATTCTCATTATATTTAAATCCAAAACACCATCGTGTTTAATAATCAAATCATGACCCTTTGAATTGTAATCAAATTAGAGGTGACAATTCCCAACACTAGTCCTATTTCTGTGTCTCTGATTAGACAATATATTTAAAAGTTGTTTTTTCTTGAGGATTCAGTACTCTCTCCAACATACCTGTACA